>NC_084747.1:23316228-23331228 GCF_033978785.1 Entelurus aequoreus | reverse complement strand
TCATAATTCTAACTTTGTATCTAATAATTCTAACTTTTTGTATCATAATTCTAACTTTTTATCTAATAATTCTAACTTTTTGTATCATAATTCTAACTTTTTATCTCATAATTCTAACTTTTTGTATCATAATTTTGACTTTTTATCTCATAAATCGGACTTTTTATCTCATAATTTAGATATTTTTTATCCCACAATTCCCCCTTCCATGTCACAAGTGTGACAGTTGATAGTACTAACTTTGTATTTGACAATAAGATTTGCAGTTTGAGCTATTTAATATTTTTGTGGCGTAAACGGACTTCAGTACAAAAGTTGGCGTGATCTCGCGATATTTTCCAGCCTTTTCCGGAAGTCAGAGCGATGTTTCCGCGCCTTGCCTGCTGGCAAACCCCGCGAGATTCAGCAGGCAAACCTCGCGAGATGTCGGGCCAAGCACAACAAAGATGGCGACTAACTGATCGTCCATGCGGCTCCTGAGACAAGACATAGTGTAGATTTTAGAGGCTTTTTGTAGCCTAAACTTACATATTTTCACCTCGTTTGTTTAGAAAAGTCAAGCTTCGAGCAGGCCTGCCAACCACGCAACATGCAGCACGACGACGTGAGTACACTCGCCTTGTTAGCCTCATGCTAACATTAGCATGCCAGTTGGAATATGTCGCTTTTAAACTTCAACTTTTCTATTCATTTTGACGTCTAAATCATTTTAACACTCAGCTATTTGGACACATGACACAAGTTGTTGGCGTGCTTGTGGAATATAACAGCTAGCTAGTAAGCTGGGCCAGCTCTAATGCTAACTATGTGATGCATATAACTAACTAGGTTATGTCTCTAAATTATAACTAGGTGATCATTATAACTAACTACTTCATGTATCTATTTGATAACTAAGTGATGTATATAACTAACTAGTTTGTATCTAACTGATAACTAGGTGATGGATATAACTAACTAGTTTGTATATAACTGATAACTAGGTGACGTATATACCTAACTAGTTTATATCTAACTGATAACTAGGCGAGGAATACGACTAACTAGTTTATGTTTCTAACTGATAACTAGGTGATAATATAACTAACTAGTTTGTGTCTAATTGATAACTAGGTGATGAATATAACTAACTAGTTTATGTCTCTAATTGATAACAAGGTGATGAATATAACTAACTGTATGGTTAGGTAGTTTATGTATATATTTCTCTAACTGATAAAAAGGTGATGAATATAACTAACTGTGTGATTACTTAGTTTATGTCTCTAATAAGGCGATGAATATAACTGTGGTTAGCTAGTGTATGTATATACGGATGACAAGGCAATGAATATAACTGGTTAGCTAGTGTATGTATATATGGATGACAAGGCAATGAATATAACTGGTTAGCTAGTGTATGTATATATGGATGACAAGGCAATGAATATAACTAACTATGTAGTTTATGTATATATTTCTCTAACTGATAACAAGGTGATGAATATAGCTAACTGTGTGATTACTTAGTTTATATCTCTAGGTGACAACAAGGCGATGAATATAACTAACTGTATGGTTAGCTAGTTTATGTCTAGGTGACAACAAGGTGATGAATATTACTAACTGTATGGTTATCTAGTTTATGTCTAGGTGACAACAAGGTGATGAATATTACTAACTGTATGGTTAGCTAGTTTATGTCTAGGTGACAACAAGGTGATGAATATTACTAACTGTATGGTTAGCTAGTTTATGTCTCCAGGTCATAACAAGGTGATGCATATAACTAGTTAATGTGTTTAGGTGATAACAAGGTGATGAATCTAACTAAGTAGTTTAGGTGATAAGAAGGTGATGAATATAACTAAGTATGTGATGAATGTAAGTAAATAGTTTAGGTGATAAGGTGATGAATATAACTAAGTATGTGATGAATATAACTAAGTAGTTTAGGTGATAAGAAGGTGATGAATGTGACTAAGTAGGTGATGTAAGTAGTTTAGGTGATGATAAGGTGGTGTGATTGTCTTGCAGGTGATTTGGGACGTAATAGGCAACAAGCAGTTCTGCTCACATAAAGTCAAGTAAGTTTGAAGAACATCCCACGTTCACATTCATGTGTTCATTGACTTTCACCACAGTGACTTTTGAAGAGCATCATGTGTTCATTGACTTTCACCACAATGACTTATGAAGAGCATCATGTGTTCATTGACTTTCACCACAATGACTTTTGAAGAGCATCATGTGTTCATTGACTTTCACCACAATGACTTATGAAGAACATCATGTGTTCATTGACTTTCACCACAATGACTTATGAAGAGCATCATGTGTTCATTGACTTTCACCACAATGACTTATGAAGAACATCATGTGTTCATTGACTTTCACCACAATGACTTATAAAGAACATCATGTGTTCATTGACTTTCACCACAATGACTTATGAAGAGCATCATGTGTTCATTGACTTTCACCACAATGACTTATAAAGAACATCATGTGTTCATTGACTTTCACCACAATGACTTATGAAGAACATCATGTGTTCATTGACTTTCACCACAATGACTTATAAAGAACATCATGTGTTCATTGACTTTCACCACAATGACTTATGAAGAGCATCATGTGTTCATTGACTTTCACCACAATGACTTATAAAGAACATCATGTGTTCATTGACTTTCACCACAATGACTTATGAAGAACATCATGTGTTCATTGACTTTCACCACAATGACTTATGAAGAGCATCATGTGTTCATTGACTTTCACCACAATGACTTATAAAGAACATCATGTGTTCATTGACTTTCACCACAATGACTTATGAAGAACATCATGTGTTCATTGACTTTCACCACAATGACTTATGAAGAACATCATGTGTTCATTGACTTTCACCACAATGACTTATGAAGAACATCATGTGTTCATTGACTTTCACCACAATGACTTATGAAGAACATCATGTGTTCATTGACTTTCACCACAATGACTTATGAAGAGCATCATGTGTTCATTGACTTTCACCACAATGACTTATGAAGAACATCATGTGTTCATTGACTTTCACCACAATGACTTATGAAGAACATCATGTGTTCATTGACTTTCACCACAATGACTTATGAAGAGCATCATGTGTTCATTGACTTTCACCACAATGACTTATGAAGAACATCATGTGTTCATTGACTTTCACCACAATGACTTATGAAGAACATCATGTGTTCATTGACTTTCACCACAATGACTTATGAAGAGCATCATGTGTTCATTGACTTTCACCACAATGACTTATGAAGAACATCATGTGTTCATTGACTTTCACCACAATGACTTATGAAGAGCATCATGTGTTCATTGACTTTCACCACAATGACTTATGAAGAACATCATGTGTTCATTGACTTTCACCACAATGACTTATGAAGAGCATCATGTGTTCATTGACTTTCACCACAATGACTTATGAAGAGCATCATGTGTTCATTGACTTTCACCACAATGACTTATGAAGAACATCATGTGTTCATTGACTTTCACCACAATGACTTATGAAGAGCATCATGTGTTCATGTGTTGATTGACATGTGAGTTGTCTCCTCCAGGACCAAAACCCAAAATTTCTGTCGTAACGAGTACAACGTGACAGGTTTATGTAACCGCTCATCCTGCCCACTGGCCAACAGCCAGTATGCCACCGTGCGGGAGGAGAAAGGTAACTAGTAACTAGTAACTAGTAGCACACAGTGTTGACTGACGGTGTTTCCACTGCAGGACAGTGTTTCCTCTACATGAAGGTCATCGAGCGAGCAGCCTTTCCTGCCAAAATGTGGGAGAAGGTGAGTGGGCGTGAAGGAAAGTGACTGTAGAGCAGGGCTAGTCAACTACATCTAGAGCTTCTCTCCAGCTGGCAGCCAGCGACTAGTGCGCTAGTTGACATCCAGCGATTAGCACTGGACTTGCCAGCTAGTAACTATCCATCCATCCATCCATTTTCTACCGCTTATTCCCTTCGGGGTCGCGGGGGGCGCTGGAGCCTATCTCAGCTACAATCGGGCGGAAGGCGGGGTACACCCTGGACAAGTCGCCACCTCATCGCAGGGCCAACACAGATAGACAGACAACATTCACACTCACATTCACACACTAGGGCCAATTTGGTGTTGCCAATCAACCTATCCCCAGGTGCATGTCTTTGGAGGTGGGAGGCAGCCGGAGTACCCGGAGGGAACCCACGCAGTCACGGGGAGAACATGCAAACTCCACACAGAAAGATCCCGAGGCCGGGATTGAACTCACGACTACTCAGGACCTTCGTATTGTGAGGCAGACGCACTAACCCCTCTACCACCGTGCTAGTAACTAGTGTATACTTAATAAAGTATTTTTAGGTGCAGTTGAATGTCAAACACAGAATATTGAAGTCAATTGTTGTAGGAATACTTACATTCTTATTTGTTGTAGGAACACTTACATTCTTATTTGTTGTAGGAACACTTACATTCTTATTTGTTGTAGGAACACTTACATTCTTATTTGTTGTAGGAACACTTACATTCTTATTTGTTGTAGGAACACTTACATTCTTATTTGTTGTAGGAACACTTACGTTCTTATTTGTTGTAGGAACACTTACATTCTTATTTGTTGTAGGAACACTTACATTCTTATTTGTTGTAGGAACACTTACATTCTTATTTGTTGTAGGAACACTTACATTCTTATTTGTTGTAGGAACACTTACATTCTTATTTGTTGTAGGAACACTTACATTCTTATTTGTTGTAGGAACACTTACATTCTTATTTGTTGTAGGAACACTTACATTCTTATTTGTTGTAGGAACACTTACATTCTTATTTGTTGTAGGAACACTTACGTTCTTATTTGTTGTAGGAACACTTACATTCTTATTTGTTGTAGGAACACTTACATTCTTATTTGTTGTAGGAACACTTACATTCTTATTTGTTGTAGGAACACTTACATTCTTATTTGTTGTAGGAACACTTACGTTCTTATTTGTTGTAGGAACACTGACATTCTTATTTGTTGTAGGAACACTTACATTCTTATTTGTTATAGGAACACTTACGTTCTTATTTGTGGTAGGAACACTTACATTCTTATTTGTTGTAGGAACACTTACATTCTTATTTGTTGTAGGAACACTTACATTCTTATTTGTTGTAGGAACACTTACATTCTTATTTGTTGTAGGAACACTTACGTTCTTATTTGTTGTAGGAACACTTACATTCTTATTTGTTGTAGGAACACTTGCATTCTTATTTGTTGTAGGAACACTTGCATTCTTATTTGTTGTAGGAACACTTACATTCTTATTTGTGGTAGGAACATTTACATTCTTATTTGTTGTAGGAACACTTACGTTCTTATTTGTTGTAGGAACACTTACATTCTTATTTGTTGTAGGAACACTTACGTTCTTATTTGTTGTAGGAACACTTACATTCTTATTTGTTGTAGGAACACTTACGTTCTTATTTGTTGTAGGAACACTTACGTTCTTATTTGTTGTAGGAACACTTACGTTCTTATTTGTTGTAGGAACACTTACGTTCTTATTTGTTGTAGGAACACTTACATGCTTATTTGTTGTAGGATCACTTACGTTCTTATTTGTTGTAGGAACACTTACATTCTTATTTGTTGTAGGAACACTTACGTTCTTATTTGTTGTAGGAACACTTACGTTCTTATTTGTTGTAGGAACACTGACATTCTTATTTGTTGTAGGAACACTTACATTCTTATTTGTTGTAGGAACACTTACGTTCTTATTTGTGGTAGGAACACTTACATGCTTATTTGTTGTAGGATCACTTACGTTCTTATTTGTTGTAGGAACACTTACATTCTTATTTGTTGTAGGAACACTTACGTTCTTATTTGTTGTAGGAACACTTACGTTCTTATTTGTTGTAGGAACACTTACGTTCTTATTTGTTGTAGGAACACTTACGTTCTTATTTGTTGTAGGAACACTTACGTTCTTATTTGTTGTAGGAACACTTACGTTCTTATTTGTGGTAGGAACACTTACATTCTTATTTGTTGTAGGAACACTTACGTTCTTATTTGTTGTAGGAACACTTACATTCTTATTTGTTGTAGGAACACTTACATTCTTATTTGTTGTAGGAACACTTACGTTCTTATTTGTTGTAGGAACACTTACGTTCTTATTTGTTGTAGGAACACTTACATTCTTATTTGTTGTAGGAACACTTACGTTCTTATTTGTTGTAGGAACACTTACGTTCTTATTTGTTGTAGGAACACTTACGTTCTTATTTGTTGTAGGAACACTTACGTTCTTATTTGTTGTAGGAACACTTACATGCTTATTTGTTGTAGGATCACTTACGTTCTTATTTGTTGTAGGAACACTTACGTTCTTATTTGTTGTAGGAACACTTACGTTGTTATTTGTTGTAGGAACACTTACGTTCTTATTTGTTGTAGGAACACTGACATTCTTATTTGTTGTAGGAACACTTACGTTCTTATTTGTGGTAGGAACACTTACATGCTTATTTGTTGTAGGATCACTTACGTTCTTATTTGTTGTAGGAACACTTACATTCTTATTTGTTGTAGGAACACTTACATTCTTATTTGTTGTAGGAACACTTACGTTCTTATTTGTTGTAGGAACACTGACATTCTTATTTGTTGTAGGAACACTTACATTCTTATTTGTTGTAGGAACACTTACGTATTTGTTGTAGGAACACTTACATTCTTATTTGTTGTAGGAACACTTACGTTCTTATTTGTTGTAGGAACACTGACATTCTTATTTGTTGTAGGAACACTTACATTCTTATTTGTTGTAGGAACACTTACGTTCTTATTTGTTGTAGGAACACTGACATTCTTATTTGTTGTAGGAACACTTACGTTCTTATTTGTTGTAGGAACACTTACGTTCTTATTTGTTGTAGGAACACTGACATTCTTATTTGTTGTAGGAACACTTACATTCTTATTTGTTGTAGGAACACTTACGTTCTTATTTGTTGTAGGAACACTTACATTCTTATTTGTTGTAGGAACACTTACGTTCTTATTTGTTGTAGGAACACTGACATTCTTATTTGTTGTAGGAACACTTACGTTCTTATTTGTGGTAGGAACACTTACATTCTTATTTGTTGTAGGAACACTTACGTTCTTATTTGTTGTAGGAACACTTACATTCTTATTTGTTGTAGGAACACTTACATTCTTATTTGTTGTAGGAACACTTACATTCTTATTTGTTGTAGGAACACTTACGTTCTTATTTGTTGTAGGAACACTGACATTCTTATTTGTTGTAGGAACACTTACATTCTTATTTGTTGTAGGAACACTTACGTTCTTATTTGTTGTAGGAACACTTACGTTCTTATTTGTGGTAGGAACACTTACATTCTTATTTGTTGTAGGAACACTTACGTTCTTATTTGTTGTAGGAACACTTACATTCTTATTTGTTGTAGGAACACTTACATTCTTATTTGTTGTAGGAACACTTACGTTCTTATTTGTTGTAGGAACACTTACGTTCTTATTTGTTGTAGGAACACTTACATTCTTATTTGTTGTAGGAACACTTACGTTCTTATTTGTTGTAGGAACACTTACGTTCTTATTTGTTGTAGGAACACTTACGTTCTTATTTGTTGTAGGAACACTTACATTCTTATTTGTTATAGGAACACTTACATGCTTATTTGTTGTAGGATCACTTACGTTCTTATTTGTTGTAGGAACACTTACGTTCTTATTTGTTGTAGGAACACTTACGTTCTTATTTGTTGTAGGAACACTTACGTTCTTATTTGTTGTAGGAACACTGACATTCTTATTTGTTGTAGGAACACTTACATTCTTATTTGTTGTAGGAACACTGACATTCTTATTTGTGGTAGGAACACTTACGTTCTTATTTGTTGTAGGAACACTGACGTTCTTATTTGTTGTAGGAACACTTACATTCTTATTTGTTGTAGGAACACTTACGTTCTTATTTGTTGTAGGAACACTTACATTCTTATTTGTTGTAGGAACACTTACATTCTTATTTGTTGTAGGAACACTTACATTCTTATTTGTTGTAGGAACACTTACATTCTTATTTGTTGTAGGAACACTTACATTCTTATTTGTTGTAGGAACACTTACGTTCTTATTTGTTGTAGGAACACTTACATTCTTATTTGTTGTAGGAACACTTACATTCTTATTTGTTGTAGGAACACTTACATTCTTATTTGTTGTAGGAACACTTACATTCTTATTTGTTGTAGGAACACTTACATTCTTATTTGTTGTAGGAACACTTACATTCTTATTTGTTGTAGGAACACTTACATTCTTATTTGTTGTAGGAACACTTACATTCTTATTTGTTGTAGGAACACTTACGTTCTTATTTGTGGTAGGAACACTTACGTTCTTATTTGTGGTAGGAACACTTACATTCTTATTTGTTGTAGGAACACTTACATTCTTATTTGTTGTAGGAACACTTACATTCTTATTTGTTGTAGGAACACTTACATTCTTATTTGTTGTAGGAACACTTACGTTCTTATTTGTTGTAGGAACACTGACATTCTTATTTGTTGTAGGAACACTTACATTCTTATTTGTTATAGGAACACTTACGTTCTTATTTGTGGTAGGAACACTTACATTCTTATTTGTTGTAGGAACACTTACATTCTTATTTGTTGTAGGAACACTTACATTCTTATTTGTTGTAGGAACACTTACATTCTTATTTGTTGTAGGAACACTTACATTCTTATTTGTTGTAGGAACACTTACGTTCTTATTTGTTGTAGGAACACTTACATTCTTATTTGTTGTAGGAACACTTGCATTCTTATTTGTTGTAGGAACACTTGCATTCTTATTTGTTGTAGGAACACTTACATTCTTATTTGTGGTAGGAACATTTACATTCTTATTTGTTGTAGGAACACTTACGTTCTTATTTGTTGTAGGAACACTTACATTCTTATTTGTTGTAGGAACACTTACGTTCTTATTTGTTGTAGGAACACTTACATTCTTATTTGTTGTAGGAACACTTACGTTCTTATTTGTTGTAGGAACACTTACATTCTTATTTGTTGTAGGAACACTTACGTTCTTATTTGTTGTAGGAACACTTACGTTCTTATTTGTTGTAGGAACACTTACGTTCTTATTTGTTGTAGGAACACTTACATGCTTATTTGTTGTAGGATCACTTACGTTCTTATTTGTTGTAGGAACACTTACATTCTTATTTGTTGTAGGAACACTTACGTTCTTATTTGTTGTAGGAACACTTACGTTCTTATTTGTTGTAGGAACACTGACATTCTTATTTGTTGTAGGAACACTTACATTCTTATTTGTTGTAGGAACACTTACGTTCTTATTTGTGGTAGGAACACTTACATGCTTATTTGTTGTAGGATCACTTACGTTCTTATTTGTTGTAGGAACACTTACATTCTTATTTGTTGTAGGAACACTTACGTTCTTATTTGTTGTAGGAACACTTACGTTCTTATTTGTTGTAGGAACACTTACGTTCTTATTTGTTGTAGGAACACTGACATTCTTATTTGTTGTAGGAACACTTACATTCTTATTTGTTGTAGGAACACTTACGTTCTTATTTGTGGTAGGAACACTTACATTCTTATTTGTTGTAGGAACACTTACGTTCTTATTTGTTGTAGGAACACTTACATTCTTATTTGTTGTAGGAACACTTACGTTCTTATTTGTTGTAGGAACACTTACGTTCTTATTTGTTGTAGGAACACTTACGTTCTTATTTGTTGTAGGAACACTTACATTCTTATTTGTTGTAGGAACACTTACGTTCTTATTTGTTGTAGGAACACTTACGTTCTTATTTGTTGTAGGAACACTTACGTTCTTATTTGTTGTAGGAACACTTACGTTCTTATTTGTTGTAGGAACACTTACATGCTTATTTGTTGTAGGATCACTTACGTTCTTATTTGTTGTAGGAACACTTACGTTCTTATTTGTTGTAGGAACACTTACGTTCTTATTTGTTGTAGGAACACTTACGTTCTTATTTGTTGTAGGAACACTGACATTCTTATTTGTTGTAGGAACACTTACATTCTTATTTGTTATAGGAACACTTACGTTCTTATTTGTGGTAGGAACACTTACATGCTTATTTGTTGTAGGATCACTTACGTTCTTATTTGTTGTAGGAACACTTACATTCTTATTTGTTGTAGGAACACTTACATTCTTATTTGTTGTAGGAACACTTACGTTCTTATTTGTTGTAGGAACACTGACATTCTTATTTGTTGTAGGAACACTTACATTCTTATTTGTTGTAGGAACACTTACGTATTTGTTGTAGGAACACTTACATTCTTATTTGTTGTAGGAACACTTACGTTCTTATTTGTTGTAGGAACACTGACATTCTTATTTGTTGTAGGAACACTTACGTTCTTATTTGTTGTAGGAACACTTACGTTCTTATTTGTTGTAGGAACACTGACATTCTTATTTGTTGTAGGAACACTTACGTTCTTATTTGTTGTAGGAACACTTACGTTCTTATTTGTTGTAGGAACACTGACATTCTTATTTGTTGTAGGAACACTTACATTCTTATTTGTTGTAGGAACACTTACGTTCTTATTTGTTGTAGGAACACTTACATTCTTATTTGTTGTAGGAACACTTACGTTCTTATTTGTTGTAGGAACACTGACATTCTTATTTGTTGTAGGAACACTTACGTTCTTATTTGTGGTAGGAACACTTACATTCTTATTTGTTGTAGGAACACTTACGTTCTTATTTGTTGTAGGAACACTTACGTTCTTATTTGTTGTAGGAACACTTACATTCTTATTTGTTGTAGGAACACTTACATTCTTATTTGTTGTAGGAACACTTACGTTCTTATTTGTTGTAGGAACACTGACATTCTTATTTGTTGTAGGAACACTTACATTCTTATTTGTTGTAGGAACACTTACGTTCTTATTTGTTGTAGGAACACTTACGTTCTTATTTGTGGTAGGAACACTTACATTCTTATTTGTTGTAGGAACACTTACGTTCTTATTTGTTGTAGGAACACTTACATTCTTATTTGTTGTAGGAACACTTACATTCTTATTTGTTGTAGGAACACTTACGTTCTTATTTGTTGTAGGAACACTTACGTTCTTATTTGTTGTAGGAACACTTACATTCTTATTTGTTGTAGGAACACTTACGTTCTTATTTCTTGTAGGAACACTTACGTTCTTATTTGTTGTAGGAACACTTACGTTCTTATTTGTTGTAGGAACACTTACATTCTTATTTGTTATAGGAACACTTACATGCTTATTTGTTGTAGGATCACTTACGTTCTTATTTGTTGTAGGAACACTTACGTTCTTATTTGTTGTAGGAACACTTACGTTCTTATTTGTTGTAGGAACACTTACGTTCTTATTTGTTGTAGGAACACTGACATTCTTATTTGTTGTAGGAACACTTACATTCTTATTTGTTGTAGGAACACTGACATTCTTATTTGTGGTAGGAACACTTACGTTCTTATTTGTTGTAGGAACACTGACATTCTTATTTGTTGTAGGAACACTTACATTCTTATTTGTTGTAGGAACACTTACGTTCTTATTTGTTGTAGGAACACTTACGTTCTTATTTGTTGTAGGAACACTTACGTTCTTATTTGTTGTAGGAACACTTACGTTCTTATTTGTTGTAGGAACACTTACATTCTTATTTGTTGTAGGAACACTTACATTCTTATTTGTTGTAGGAACACTTACATTCTTATTTGTTGTAGGAACACTTACATTCTTATTTGTTGTAGGAACACTTACATTCTTATTTGTTGTAGGAACACTTACATTCTTATTTGTTGTAGGGACACTTACATTCTTATTTGTTGTAGGAACACTTACATGCTTATTTGTTGTAGGAACACTTACATTCTTATTTGTTGTAGGAACACTTACATTCTTATTTGTTGTAGGAACACTTACATGCTTATTTGTTGTAGGAACACTTACATTCTTATTTGTTGTAGGAACACTTACATTCTTATTTGTTGTAGGAACACTTACATGCTTATTTGTTGTAGGGACACTTACATTCTTATTTGTTGTAGGAACACTTACATGCTTATTTGTTGTAGGAACACTTACATGCTTATTTGTTGTAGGAACACTTACATTCTTATTTGTTGTAGGAACACTTACATTCTTATTTGTTGTAGGAACACTTACATGCTTATTTGTTGTAGGAACACTTACATTCTTATTTGTTGTAGGAACACTTACATTCTTATTTGGACACTGCAAAGTTGGCAGATAAAAGTCAAAATGAAATAAAAAATCTAAATTATGATTAAAAAATGTCAATTTTGAGAAGAAAAATAAGTCATCATGAAATAAAAAGTCAACATTTTGATGTTCTTATCAAATCATTTCAATTTTTGTATCTCATAAAGTCATCAGTGAGATTGAAACTATCTAAACAAAATAAGAATTTACACTTTTTGTTTTGCATAAAAGGAAGTTGAAATGATGATATAAAAAAATCATAATTATGACATAAAAAGTTGAAATTATGAGAGTCATGAGATGACAAAATAGAAATAATGAGTTGACTAAGTTGAAATGAGATAAAAAGTCCAAATTATGTTGAAATTGAGATATGAAAGTGTGTATTAGAACTTTTGATCTTGTAATGATGACTTAGTATGACATCATTTAGACTTGTGATCTTGTAATGATGACTTAGTATGACATCATTTAGACTTGTGATCTTGTAATGATGACTTAGTATGACATCATTTAGACTTGTGATCTTGTAATGATGACTTAGTGTGACATCATTTAGACTTGTGATCTTGTAATGATGACTTAGTATGACATCATTTAGACTTGTGATCTTGTAATGATGACTTAGTATGACATCATTTAGACTTGTGATCTTGTAATGATGACTTAGTATGACATCATTTAGACTTGTAATCTTGTAATGATGACTTAGTATGACATCATTTAGACTTGTGATCTTGTAATGATGACTTAGTATGACATCATTTAGACTTGTGATCTTGTAATGATGACTTAGTATGACATCATTTAGACTTGTGATCTTGTAATGATGACTTAGTATGACATCATTTAGACTTGTGATCTTGTAATGATGACTTAGTATGACATCATTTAGACTTGTGATCTTGTAATGATGACTTAGTATGACATCATTTAGACTTGTGATCTTGTAATGATGACTTAGTATGACATCATTTAGACTTGTGATCTTCTAATGATGACTTAGTATGACATCATTTAGACTCGTGATCTTCTAATGATGACTTAGTATGACATCATTTAGACTTGTGATCTTCTAATGATGACTTAGTATGACATCATTTAGACTTGTGATCTTCTAATGATGACTTAGTATGACATCATTTAGACTTGTGCTCTTGTAATGATGACTTAGTATGACATCATTTAGACTTGTAATCTTCTAATGATGACTTAGTATGACATCATTTAGACTTGTGATCTTGTAATGATGACTTAGTGTGACATCATTTAGACTTGTAATCTTGTAATGATGACTTAGTATGACATCATTTAGACTCGTGATCTTGTAATGATGACTTAGTATGACATCATTTAGACTTGTGCTCTTGTAATGATGACTTAGTATGACATCATTTAGACTTGTGATCTTGTAATGATGACTTAGTATGACATCATTTAGACTTGTGATCTTGTAATGATGACTTAGTATGACATCATTTAGACTTGTAATCTTCTAATGATGACTTAGTATGACATCATTTAGACTCGTGATCTTGTAATGATGACTTAGTATGACATCATTTAGACTTGTGATCTTGTAATGATGACTTAGTATGACATCATTTAGACTTGTGATCTTGTAATGATGACTTAGTATGACATCATTTAGACTTGTGCTCTTGTAATGATGACTTAGTATGACATCATTTAGACTTGTAATCTTGTAATGATGACTTAGTATGACATCATTTAGACTTGTGATCTTGTAATGATGACTTAGTATGACATCATTTAGACTTGTGATCTTGTAATGATGACTTAGTATGACATCATTTAGACTTGTGATCTTGTAATGATGACTTAGTATGACATCATTTCGACTTGTAATCTTGTAATGATGACTTAGTATGACATCATTTAGACTTGTGATCTTGTAATGATGACTTAGTATGACATCATTTAGACTTGTGATCTTGTAATGATGACTTAGTATGACATCATTTAGACTTGTGATCTTGTAATGATGACTTAGTATGACATCATTTAGACTTGTAATCTTCTAATGATGACTTAGTATGACATCATTTAGACTCGTGATCTTGTAATGATGACTTAGTATGACATCATTTAGACTTGTGATCTTCTAATGATGACTTAGTATGACATCATTTAGACTTGTGATCTTCTAATGATGACTTAGTATGACATCATTTAGACTTGTGATCTTGTAATGATGACTTAGTATGACATCATTTAGACTTGTGATCTTGTAATGATGACTTAGTATGACATCATTTAGACTTGTGATCTTGTAATGATGACTTAGTATGACATCATTTAGACTTGTGATCTTGTAATGATGACTTAGTATGACATCATTTAGACTTGTGATCTTGTAATGATGACTTAGTATGACATCATTTAGACTTGTGATCTTGTAATGATGACTTAGTATGACATCATTTAGACTTGTGCTCTTGTAATGATGACTTAGTATTTACATTATGGCTGCAGAAAGGTTTAGAAGTGAATATCTCTGTTTGATTGGCCACAATTCAAGCCTTTCACTGCCTTAAGAGCCACACTAGACAAGGAGCTGTGTGTGCAGGTGAAGCTGAGCAAGAACTACGAACAGGCCTTG
>NC_084747.1:23301228-23311228 GCF_033978785.1 Entelurus aequoreus | reverse complement strand
TGTATTGCGTGTTTTTTTGTTTTTTTGTTGTTTTTGTATTTATTTAAAATGTTGGAGATGTGAAATTTGGAGATTTTGAATAAATTGTGTAAAAAAAATCAAATACAATTTTTTAAAAAGTTGTATTGCGTGTTTTTTTTGTTTTTTGTTTTTTTTATTTAAAATGTCGGAGATGTGAATGCTGGAGATGTTGAATAAGTTGTAAAAAAAATTTAAAAAATTAAAATTGTATTGTGTGTTTTTTGTGTTTTTTATTTTATTTTATTTTTTTATTTAAAATGTTGGAGATGTTGAATAACTTGTAAAAATAAATAAATACATAAATAAAAGTTGTAGTGCGTGTTTTTGTTGTTGTTGTTTTTAATTTTTTAATTTAAAATGTTGGAGATGTTGAATAAGTTGTAAAAAAATTTAAAAAATAAAAAATAAATAAGTAAAAGTTGTATTACGTGTTTTTTGTTTTGTTTTTGTATTTATTTAAAATGTTGAAGATGTGAAATTTGGAGATTTTGAATAAATTGTGTAAAAAAAAATCAAATACATTTTTTAAAAAAGTTGTATTGTGTGTTTTTTTTGTTTTTTTTGTTTTTTGTTTTTTTTATTTAAAATGTCGGAGATGTGAATGTTGGAGATGTTGAATAAGTTGTAAAAAAATTTAAAAAAATAAAAGTTGTATTGTGTGTTTTTTGTGTGTGTTTTTTTAATTTTATTTTTTTATTTAAAATGTTGGAGATGTTGAATAAGTTGTAAAAATAAATAAATAAATACATGAATAAATAAAAGTTGTATTGCGTGTTTTTGTTGTTGTTGTTTTTATTTTTTTAATTTAAAATGTTGGAGATGTTGAATAAGTTGTAAAAAAAAAATTAAAAATAAAAAATAAATAAAAAAAAGTTGTATTGCGTGTTTTTTTGTTGTTTTTGTATTTATTTAAAATGTTGGAGATGTGAAATTTGGAGATTTTGAATAAATTGTGTAAAAAAAAATCAAATGCATTTTTAAAAAAAGTTGTATTGCGTGTTTTTTTTGTTTTTTTTGTTTTTTGTTTTTTTTATTTAAAATGTCGGAGATGTGAATGTTGGAGATGTTGAATAAATTGTAAAAAAAATAAAAAAAATAAAAGTTGTATTGTGTGTTTTTTGTGTGTTTTTATTTTTATTTTATTTTTTTATTTAAAATGTTGGAGATGTTGAATAAGTTGTAAAAATAAATAAATAAATACATAAATAAATAAAAGTTGTATTGCGTGTTTTTGTTGTTGTTGTTTTTAATTTTTTAATTTAAAATGTTGGAGATGTTGAATAAGTTGTAAAAAAAATAAAATAAAAAATAAAAGTTGTATTGTGTGTTTTTTTGTTTGTTTGTTTTTATTTAAAATGTTGGAGATGTTGAATAAGTTGTAAAAAAAAATAAAAAATTAAAAGTTTGTATTACTGTTTTTGTTGTTGTTGTTGTTTTTCCCCCCAAAAAAACTTATTTCAACAACAACAACACCATGATACTAAAGTTTACATACAAAAAACGCCAACGTCGGTCACATTATGAACATGAAAAGGACATTTTAAAAATGTGGATATGAAATATAACTTCACTAAAGTTTCAGACAATAATCCCAAACAAAACTTCTGTCAAAAGAAAAAGAAAGAGGAAAAAAATAACATGTGAGATTTAAGAACAAAAGAAAAGACTATATTGTTTTTATATTTTATTTATGTATATTTATGTTTTACAATGTCGGAAGTTTTCATGGCCTTTTTATAAAATGTGTTTTATTTCAGAATAAAACAAAAGTGAGTGAGTATGGAATGTTCTAGTAGACATCAACAGCGTTTTCTGAGTCTTTATTAAAAGTACTTTCTAGAAACAGGACAAGTTCTTCTTTGAACCGGAAGTTGTGTTGTTGTTGTTGTTGTTGTTGTTGTCTGCTCGCGAGATTGTTTGGCAAACGATAAGTGGGCGTGGCTGCCGTGTGGTCATTGTTTTTAATTGGTCGATGGGAGAGGCCCCTTCTAGAACCCGGAAGTAAAGTTGCATTGCGTGTGTGTGCGTGTCTCCTCCCTGGTCGTGACGTCACCGCCCCCTGGCCCCGCCCCCTCCGAGTAAGCGCGCCTCATCAGCGAAGAGACTTTTAGTTGCAGCCATGAGCGTCACGTGGTGACACAAGATGGACAAACAGAAAGGTACTGTGCTCACTTCACTTACCACAACTAACACTTGACTTACCACAACTTACACTTCACTTACCACAACTAACACTTCACTTACCACAACTAACACTTCACTTACCACAACTAACACTTGACTTAACACAACTAACACTTGACTTACCACAACTAACACTTGACTTACCACAACTAACACTTCACTTACCACAACTAACACTTGACTTACCACAACTAACACTTCACTTACCACAACTAACACTTGACTTACCACAACTAACACTTGACTTACCACAACTAACACTTCACTTACCACAACTAAAACTACTACTAACACTTGACTTACCACAACTAAAACTACTACTAACACTTGACTTACCAGAACTACAACTACTACTAACACTTGACTTACCACACCTAAAACTACTACTAACTCTTGACTTACCAGAACTACAACTACTACTAACACTTGACTTACCACAACTAAAACTACTACTAACACTTGACATACCACACCTAAAACTACTACTAACACTTGACTTACCACAACTAAAACTACTACTAACACTTGACTTACCACACCTAAAACTACTACTAACACTTGACTTACCACAACTAAAACTACTACTAACACTTTACTTACCACAACTAAAACTACTACTAACTCTTGACTTACCACACCTAAAACTACTACTAACACTTGACTTACCAGAACTAAAACTATTACTAACACTTGACTTACCACAACTACAACTATTACTAACTCTTGACTTACCAGAACTACAACTACTACTAACACTTGACTTACCACAACTAAAACTACTACTAACTCTTGACTTACCACAACTACAACTACTACTAACACTTGACTTACCACAACTAAAACTACTACTAACACTTGACTTACCACAACTAAAACTACTACTAACACTTGACTTACCACACCTAAAACTACTACTAACACCTTTTGTTGGGTAGCAATCACCGCAGTGTGGGCGGGGCTTAGTGTGTTGATTGGCAGACAGAGGATGCTGAAAGGCAGTTTAATGTCTGCCTATTTTGTGTTTGCTAACACGTGAAATTTTGCTGAAAACTTCATTGCAGAAAACTTTGTAAAACATTTTCTTGCTGTGTTTGAAAATGTAGTTCCGTCGGTAAAAATGCAGAGTAAAAAAAATGTAGTTTGTTAAAATTCTTGGTGTAAAAATTCATCCTCTAAAATCAGTTTCAATTGCGTGCATAAATATTAGTTGCTTTAAAGTCAACATCCATTTGTGGTCAGTTCAAACTGAAGTAATGGATCTTGTCTCACAAGCAGCCAATGAGTGATTGGCAGTCATGTGACCCGGGTCTCGTGACCGCAAACTTTTTGAGTTTTAAAGCAACTAATGTTTCTGCACTATTTTTTTTTTTTTTTTACTTAATTATTTTACACTTAATCTTTTTTTTTACACTGAATTGTGTACACTACATTTTTTACACCGAATATTTACACAATTAATTGTTTTAAACAGAATTGTTTAAAAAACAATTTTTATACAATTTTTATACACTGATTTTTTTTCACAATTATTTTTTGACACTGAATTTGGATTTACACATTTTTTACACCAAATTTTTTCCCACTGCATTTTTATACACTGAATTATTTTCACTAAACTTTTTACTCTGAATTTTTAAACACTGATTTTTTTCACTCTTATTTTTTTAAACACTGAATTTTTTTCACATTTAATTTTTTTACACTGAATTTATATACAATGATTTTTTTCACACCTGATTATTTCACACTGATTTTTTACACTACATTTTTTATATCACGTTTTTTTACACACAAAATATTTATTTACTTTTTTTTTTACACTATTTTTCCCACAATTTTTGTACACTGAATTCTTTTCCACATTTCATTCTTTTACACTGGATTTTTACACACTGAATGTTTTAACACTAAATTATCTTACACTCATTTTTTACACTGAATTTTTAAACACTGAAATTTTAAACACTGAATTTTTTTCACTATTAATTTTTTACACTGAATTTTTATACCCAAATTTTTTTCACATTTAATTTTTTTACACAGATTTTTTCACAACGACTTTTTATTCACTAATGTTTTTACACTGAATTTTTATTCACTGAATTTTTTCACATTTAATTTTTTTTACACTGAATTTTTATTCACTATTTTTCTTATTCTGAATTTTTTTTCGCACTTCATTTTTTTACACTCAATTACTTTACACTGAATTTTTGTACAATTCATTCTTTCCACATTTAATTATTTGACACTGAATTTTTATGCACTGATTTTTTTTTCCACACCTAATTATTTGACACTGAATTTTAATACAATACAATTTTTCCACATTTCATTATTTGACGCTGAGTTTTACACACTGAATGATTGGAACAAACATGTTGCTCACAAATGTTTACTCAATAAAGTTGTCAGCATAATTTGGTGTAAAAAATGTGGTTGCATAAAAAAGAATCTTTCATCATAAAGACATGAATGACCTCCATGAAGGTCCTCCTGAAAAGGTCTGGACTTGTCTTCTGAGGGTCTGAGAAGACTTCTAGGAGGTTCTGCTGCTGCTTTAACCCTGAAGGAGGTTTTTGAAAGGCTGGCTTAGAACGTTCTAGAAGGCTTGGAGACCACTTGTTGAACTCAGTGCTGGAATCAAACCAGCAACCTTTTGGCTGCCAGGCAGCAGTGAAGTCCGGTCTACTTTTTTGTAGGTTTCTTCTCAAATGACTGCAGTTTATTATTCTAAATAAACATAATGAGGGGCGGGGCTTGATGCAAAGTTAGGAGAGAGCAATACAAACACTTCTTTTTCTTCTTGACTATTTTTAACAAAGGATGAAAGAAAGCTACTCCACAGCATACGACGCGCACACACACACACACACACTTACGCTCACACACACACACACACACTTACGCTCACACACACACACACACACTCACAAGCACACACACACACACACTCACAAGCACACGCACATACACACACACACACACACAAGCACAGCACAGAGGAGGATTCCCATAATTTGAGGCTTTGGTTTTCATGGTAAAACATCTGAAATCTTACACACACTCTCTCACACACACTCTAACACACACACTCTAACACACACTTACACACACTTACACACACACACACACACATTGTTGGTCCAGTTGTTGTCGTGTGATTCAGACATAAATGTGTGTATGTTGCAGCAGCAAAGCCCCAAACAGGAAGTGATGTTCAGATAAGTGTGTGTGTGTGTGTGTGTGTGTGTGTGTGTGTGTGTGTGTGTGTGTGTGTGTGTGTGTGTGTGTGTGTCCAGTGTTGTCCAAGCTGATGTGGGACCTGCAGGTCTTCCTGTCAGTGCTGGACTCTGAGAACCTGAGCTACATGGCCCAGGTCCAGAAGAAGTCCATCTCACAACTGCTGTCAGCCCTGCAGACTCAAGACACCACAGGTACACACACACACACACACACACACACACACACACACACACACACACACACACACACACACACACACACACACACACACACACACACACACACACACACACACACACACACACACCTAGCTAGCTACTTCACACTGACCGTCTCACTGACCCACTGACTGTCTGGCTGTCTGTCTGACTGTCTGACTGTCTTCTTGTGTTCTCGTCTGACTGTCTGACTGTCTTCTTGTCTGACTGTCTTCTTGTCTGACTGTCTTCTCGTCTGACTGACACACTTCTTGTCTGACTGTCTTCTTGTCTGTCTGACTGTCTGACTGACACACTTCTTGTCTGACTGACACACTTCTTGTCTGACTGTCTTCTTGTCTGACTGTCTTCTCGTCTGACTGACACACTTCTTGTCTGACTGTCTTCTTGTCTGACTGTCTTCTCGTCTGACTGACACACTTCTTGTCTGACTGTCTTCTTGTCTGACTGTCTTCTTGTCTGACGGTCTTCTCTTCTGACTGACACACTTCTTGTCTGACTGTCTTCTTGTCTGTCTGACTGTCTTCTTGTCTGACTGTCTTCTTGTCTGACTGTCTTCTTGTGTTCTCGTCTGACTGACACACTTTTTGTCTTCTTGTCTGACTGTCTGACTGTCTTCTTGTCCGACTTTCTGACTGTCTTCTTGTCTGACTGTCTTCTCGTCTGACTGTCTTCTCGTCTGACTGTCTTCTTGTCCGACTTTCTGACTGTCTTCTTGTCTGACTGTCTTCTCGTCTGACTGTCTTCTCGTCTGACTGTCTTCTCGTCTGACTGTCTTCTCGTCTGACTGTCTTCTTGTCTGACTGTCTTCTTGTCTGACTGTCTTCTTGTGTTCTCGTCTGACTGACACACTTCTTGTCTGACTGTCTTCTTGTCTGACTGTCTTCTTGTCTGACTGTCTTCTTGTGTTCTCGTCTGACTGACACACTTTTTGTCTTCTTGTCTGACTGTCTTCTTGTCCGACTTTCTGACTGTCTTCTTGTCTGACTGACTTCTTGTCTGACTGTCTTCTCGTCTGACTGTCTTCTTGTCTGAATGTCTTCTTGTCTGACTGTCTTCTTGTCTGACTGTCTTCTCGTCTTCTTGTCTTCTTGTCTGACTGTCTTCTTGTCTGACTGTCTTCTTGTCTGACTGTCTTCTCGTCTGACTGTCTTCTTGTCTGAATGTCTTCTTGTCTGACTGTCTTCTTGTCTGACTGTCTTCTTGTCTGACTGTCTTCTCGTCTGACTGTCTTTTTGTCTGACTGTCTTCTTGTCTGACTGTCTTCTTGTGTTCTCGTCAGACAAGAAGTGTGTCAGTCAGACTGTCTGACTGTCTTCTTGTCTGACTGTCTTCTTGTCTGACTGTCTTCTTGTCTGACTGTCTTCTTGTCTGACTGTCTTCTTGTGTTCTCGTCTGACTGACACACTTCTTGTCTGACTGTCTGACTGTCTTCTTGTCTGACTGTCTTCTTGTGTTCTCGTCTGACTGACACACTTTTTGTCTTCTTGTCTGACTCTGACTGTCTTCTTGTACGACTGTCTGACTGTCTTCTTGTCTGACTGTCTTCTCGTCTGACTGACACACTTCTTGTCTGTCTTCTTGTCTGACTGTCTTCTTGTCTGACTGTCTTCTTGTGTTCTCGTCTGACTGACACACTTTTTGTCTTCTTGTCTGACTGTCTTCTTGTCTGACTGTCTTCTCGTCTGACTGACACACTTCATGTCTGACTGTCTTCTTGTCTGACTGTCTTCTCGTCTGACTGTCTTCTTGTCTGACTGACACACTTCTTGTCTGACTGTCTTCTTGTCTGACTGTCTTCTTGTCTTCTTGTCTGACTGTCTTCTTGTGTTCTCGTCTGACTGACACACTTTTTGTCTTCTTGTCTGACTGTCTTCTTGTCCGACTGTCTTCTCGTCTGACTGACACACTTCTTGTCTTCTTGTCTGACTGTCTTCTTGTCTGACTGTCTTCTTGTCTGACTGTCTTCTTGTGTTCTCGTCTGACTGACATACTTCTTGTCTTCTTGTCTGATTGTCTTCTTGTCTGACTGTCTTCTTGTCTGACTGTCTTCTTGTGTTCTCGTCTGACTGACACACTTCTTGTCTTCTTGTCTGACTGTCTTCTTGTGTTCTCGTCTGACTGACACACTTTTTGTCTTCTTGTCTGACTGTCTTCTTGTCTGACTGTCTTCTCGTCTGACTGTCTTCTCGTCTGACTGACACACTTCTTGTCTTCTTGTTTGACTGTCTTCTTGTCTGACTGTCTTCTTGTCTGACTGTCTTCTTGTGTTCTCGTCTGACTGACACACTTCTTGTCTGACTGTCTGACTGTCTTCTTGTGTTCTCGTCTGACTGACACACTTCTTGTCTGACTGTCTTCTTGTCTGACTGACATGTTTGTTGTCTTTTTGTCTGACTGACATATTTCTTGTCTTCTTGTCTGACTGACATCTTTCTTGTCTTGTTGTCTGACTGACATCTTTGTTGTCTTCTTGTCTTGTTGTCTGACTGACATCTTTGTTGTCTTTTTGTCTGACTGACATGTTTGTTGTCTTCTTGTCTTGTTGTCTTGTTGTGTGACTGACATGTTTGTTGTCTTGTTGTCTTGTTGTGTGACTGACATGCTTGTTGTCTTCTTGTATTCTTGTCTTCTTGTTTGACTGACACACTTCTTGTCTTCTTGTCTGACTGACATGTTTGTTGTCTTCTTGTCTTGTTGTCTTGTCTGACTGACATCTTTCTTGTCTTCTTGTTTTCTTGTCTTGTTGTCTTGTCTGACTGACATCTTTCTTGTCTTCTTGTTTTCTTGTCTGACTGTCTTCTTGTCTTGTTGTCTGACTGACATCTTGGTTGTCTTCTTGTCTGACTGACATGTTTGTTGTCTTCTTGTCTTGTTGTCTTCTTGTGTGACTGACATGTTTGTTGTCTTCTTGTCTTGTTGTGTGACTGACATTCTTGTTGTCTTCTTGTATTCTTGTCTTCTTGTCTGACTGACACACTTCTTGTCTTCTTGTCTGACTGACATGTTTGTTGTCTTCTTGTCTTGTTGTCTTCTTGTCTGACTGTCTGACTGTTTTCTTGTCTTCTTGTCTTCTTGTCTGACTGACATCTTTCTTGTCTTCTTGTCTGTCTGTCTGACTGTCTTCTTGTGTGACTGACATGCTTGTTGTCTTGTTGTGTGACTGACATGCTTGTTGTCTTGTTGTGTGACTGACATGCTTGTTGTCTTGTTGTGTGACTGACATGCTTGTTGTCTTGTTGTGTGACTGACATGCTTGTTGTCTTGTTGTGTGACTGACATGCTTGTTGTCTTGTTGTGTGACTGACATGCTTGTTGTCTCCAGCGGAGGACGCAGAGTACGTCATCATGAGCTGTCCGTCCTCGTCTCCTAGCAACCAGGCAGACGTGCCGCAGACAGGTGACGCTAACGTCCGCCTGTTATTCTGTCTGTGTGTGTGTAATCAGATTGACGTGTCCGTGCACTTATTTGTGTGTGTGTATCTCAATCTGTGTGTGTGTAATCAGATTGACGTGTCCGTGCACTAATTTGTGTGTGTGTATCTCAATCTGTGTGTGCGTGTAATCAGATTGACGTGTCCGTGCACTAATGTGTGTAATCAGATCCGACTGTGTGTGTGTGTTTTAAATTGTGTGTCCGTAGTTATATTTGTGTGTAACAAATATGAAAATATGGACAGATGTTTTTTTACAAACACAAATCGAAATACGGACACACAAATTAAAACACGCATTGGCAGATCTGATTACACACACACACACACACACCCATGCACACAAACACACACACACACATACACACACACACACACACACATATACACACACACATATACACACACACACACATACATATCAAAATATGGACGGACAGATAATTATTTTTTTTTACACACACACAAATCATAACACCTTAAGGCTGGTTAGACTTACAAATTTAAATACAACTACACAAAATAAAACACGCACATGCGGATCTGATTACACACACAAATCTTTTTTTACACACACAAATCGAAATAGGGGCACACAAATTAAGACATGCACACACTGATCTGAATACACACTCACAGATCTTTTTTTACACACACAAATCGAAATACATACACACAAATTAAAACACGCAGTGGCAGACCTGATTACACACACACACATACAGATCGAAATATGGACGCACAGAACATTTTTACACACACACAAATCAAAACACGCATAGGCTGGTTAGACTCACACACAAATTTAAATACAAACGCACAAATTAAAACACACACATGTGGATCTGATTACACACACACAGAACTTTTTTTACACACACAAATCGAAATACGGGC
>NC_084747.1:23261228-23296228 GCF_033978785.1 Entelurus aequoreus | reverse complement strand
ATAATATATATCTGACACCTGGTCAATAAAATAAATATATATATAATATATATCTGACACCTGGTCAGTAAAATAAATATATATATAATATATATTTGACACCTGGTCAATAAAATAAATATATATATAATATATATCTGACACCTGGTCCATAAAATAAATATATATATAATATATATCTGACACCTGGTCAATAAAATAAATATATATATAATATATATCTGACACCTGGTCCATAAAATAAATATATATATAATATATATCTGACACCTGGTCCATGAAATAAATATATATATAATATATATCTGACACCTGGTCAGTAAAATAAATATATATATAATATATATCTGACACCTGGTCAATAAAATAAATATATATATAATATATATCTGACACCTGGTCAGTAAAATAAATATATATATAATATATATCTGACACCTGGTCAGTAAAATAAATATATATATAATATATATCTGACACCTGGTCCATAAAATAAATATATATATAATATATATCTGACACCTGGTCCATAAAATAAATATATAATATATATCTGACACCTGGTCAATAAAATAAATATATATATAATATATATCTGACACCTGGTCAGTAAAATAAATATATATATAATATATATCTGACACCTGGTCAATAAAATAAATATATATATAATATATATCTGACACCTGGTCAGTAAAATAAATATATATATAATATATATTTGACACCTGGTCAATAAAATAAATATATATATAATATATATCTGACACCTGGTCAGTAAAATAAATATATATATAATATATATCTGACACCTGGTCAGTAAAATAAATATATATATAATATATATCTGACACCTGGTCCATAAAATAAATATATATATAATATATATCTGACACCTGGTCCATAAAATAAATATATAATATATATCTGACACCTGGTCAATAAAATAAATATATATATAATATATATCTGACACCTGGTCAGTAAAATAAATATATATATAATATATATCTGACACCTGGTCAGTAAAATAAATATATATATAATATATATCTGACACCTGGTCCATAAAATAAATATATATATAATATATATCTGACACCTGGTCCATAAAATAAATATATAATATATATCTGACACCTGGTCAATAAAATAAATATATATATAATATATATCTGACACCTGGTCAGTAAAATAAATATATATATAATATATATCTGACACCTGGTCAATAAAATAAATATATATATAATATATATCTGACACCTGGTCAGTAAAATAAATATATATATAATATATATTTGACACCTGGTCAATAAAATAAATATATATATAATATATATCTGACACCTGGTCAATAAAATAAATATATATATAATATATATCTGACACCTGGTCAGTAAAATAAATATATATATAATATATATCTGACACCTGGTCCATAAAATAAATATATAATATATATCTGACACCTGGTCAATAAAATAAATATATATATAATATATATCTGACACCTGGTCAATAAAATAAATATATATATAATATATATCTGACACCTGGTCAGTAAAATAAATATATATATAATATATATCTGACACCGGGTCCATAAAATAAATATATATATAATATATATCTGACACCTGGTCCATAAAATAAATATATAATATATATCTGACACCTGGTCAATAAAATAAATATATATATAATATATATCTGACACCTGGTCCATAAAATATATATATAATATATATCTGACACCTGGTCAGTAAAATAAATATATATATAATATATATCTGACACCTGGTCAATAAAATAAATATATATATAATATATATCTGACACCTGGTCAATAAAATAAATATATATATAATATATATCTGACACCTGGTCAGTAAAATATATATATATATAATATATATCTGACACCTGGTCAATAAAATAAATATATATATAATATATATCTGACACCTGGTCAATAAAATAAATATATATATAATATATATCTGACACCTGGTCAATAAAATAAATATATATATAATATGTATCTGACACCTGGTCAATAAAATAAATATATATATAATATATATCTGACACCTGCTGAATAAAATAAATATATATATAATATATATCTGACACCTGGTCAGTAAAATAAATATATATATAATATATATCTGACGCCTGTTGAATAAAATAAATATATATATAATATATATCTGACACCTGGTCAATAAAATAAATATATATATAATATATATCTGACACCTGGTCAATAAAATAAATATATATATAATATATATCTGACACCTGGTCAATAAAATAAATATATATATAATATATATCTGACACCTGGTCCATAAAATAAATATATAATATATATCTGACACCTGGTCCATAAAATAAATATATATATAATATATATCTGACACCTGGTCAAGCTTCTTCTCCTTCTCTGTGGCTTCAAAAAGTGATTTCTCTGCTAGCCGGTCTGACTACGGAGCAACACTTCCTGCTTCAGTAAATTGCAACTTGTGATTGGATACTGACTTTGGAGTGACAAGTGAGTATCCAATCACAGTCTGTTTGACATCAGGCTACCTAGATAGGCTACTGTCAACAACTTGTGATCTGATTGGCTATCACAACTGTCTATCAACTGTATGCGTTCTCTAATTCATCCGCTAACGGTCCCAGTGAGTATCCAATCACAGGAGGCGTAAATGTCAGGTTGAAGGTGAGGCCAGCTAGAAGGTCTTACTGACAACATCTATGGCGATTGTCTATCAACTGTATGTGGTCCTTCACTTACATTGTTGATTCTGAAGGCAATTGTCTATCAACTGTATGCGGCCCTTCACTTACATTGTTGATTCTGAAGGCAATGATCTATCAACTGTATGTGGCCCTTCACTTACATTGTTGATTCTGAAGGCAATGATCTATCAACTGTATGTGGCCCTTCACTTACATTGTTGATTCTGAAGGCAGATTTGGTACAGCATGGCAACATAAACTATCTGAATTGTGATTGGATAGAAAGAGAAAGTAAAATGGGAGGAGCATAATATGACATGAAGACAAAATGAATACTTTGACATATTTAGGGAAGGTCCATGACTTTTATCTTTAATGATGATGATGATTTCTGCTTATGTTAGGTCAGCAGAGAAGGTCTTGCTGGCCCACCACTAATATATATAATATATAATAATTTATCATTTGATCTAAATGTGTTTCTAAATAATGTAATCTATTGTTTTATATTGAATTAAGTATTGTTAAATGTTTTTACTGTATTTGAATTATTGAACATATGATTTAAATAATGCATTTTTGAAATTTTTTTACAATGTGTTATTTTTCATTTAATTGTATTTTGTTTTAAGATATTTTAATTACATTTGTATATGATTCAATTTTATTCAAATTAATTTAATTATATTTGATTTGATTTAATTTAACAATTTGATATGATTTGATGACATTTCATATTTTTATTTGATATGATTTCATTTAAATGAAATGTATTTGTTGCTTCTTTGGTTTGATTTGTTATAATTAATCAATTTGTTATTTTTGTGTTTGTACATTTGAATAACTTTTTTTTTTAATTTAATTGCATTTTATTTAAAGATGACTAAATCACATTTTTATTTGATTTAACTGGATTTTTTTTTTAATTTAATACATTTTCCGGTTTGATTTGATCTCATTTTAAAAAGTTGATATAATTTGATTTGTTTAAATTGAACAAAAATGTCAATTAGTTGTAATTTAGTTTAATATACATTTATTTGATTCTATAAATTTTTGGTTTGATTTCATCTAATTTAAAAAAGTTTATATGACTTGATTTGATTAAATCTAATCAAAACTTTAATTGGATTAGATTTAACTTAATTGAAATAGATTTAATTAAGTATATTATTGCTTTAAGAATTTGATTTGAATTAATTTTATGTAATTTTTAATATGATCTGCTGTGATTTGATTGAATTTGATTAAATTCTTAATTAGATTAGATTTATTTTACTTGAAATATAATGAATTCAGTTCGTTTGTTGGATTTGATCAAATTTTTTATGATATTGTTTGATCATATTTAATTGAAATGTATTTTCTGTATGACATTCTTGCTTTAATTGATTTAATTTATTAATTTCATTTTATCATATGTAATGTCATTTTTTAATTTGATTTGATGTGACGTAATTATTTAATTTAATGTATTTATAGTCATTTAATTTATATTAATTTGGTGTAATCTAAATTTAATTTGATTTGTTTTCATTTAATTTATTCAAATATCTTGTCATTTAATTTAATGTATTGTAATGCAGTTTGATTTAATGTCATTTAATTTAATGTCATTTAATTAGATTTAATTAATTTTGTTTAATTTAATTTAAATTAATTTGATTTAATTTGATTTATTGTCGTTTCATTTAATGTGATTTAATTTAATGTTATTAAAGTGAATTAAATACAATTACATTTAATTAAATTAAATTATTTTTAATATAATTTAATTTAATTTGATTTAATTTAACTGAATTTAATTTCACAGACTTCCTGAACGTGCTGATGAACTGTCAGTGGCAGAGTCTGCTGTGTCAGGTGGAGGCGGAGCTTCTCAACATGTTTGGCGAGGACGAGGAGGCGGAGGCGGAGCCAACAAGGCGGCGGCCCCCCCAGTACACATTGCAGCTGCGAGGCTGCGAGGTGGAGGCGGGACCCGACGGCGCGTGCTCGCAGAGGATCACACTGAGCGTGCTCGGCGACCAGGTGGCCGTGCTGGAGGTGAGGCTCGGACAGGAAGTGATGCAAACAGGAAGTGGGCGTGCGAGAGAGCTGAACGGCGTCCGCGTTGTCGTAGGTGAGCTCGGCGGACGAGAAGCGGCGATGGACGCGACTCCTGGAGGACGGGGCGGCCGGTTACCGCGGCAACAAGGAAGTCAGGTATGCGAGGCGTCGGCATGGCGACGGAGAACAAAGACTGACGCTTGCCCCTCCCCAGCCCGCCGCGGACCAACACGTACATGGACCCGCCCCTTTACTCCAACACCTCGCTGCTGGAGCACATGGTACTTGACCTTTGACCTTTAGGCTCCGCCCACACACCTTGACGTCTCTTGTCAGCTCCACAGCTCTCAGGACGCTCGCTGCGAGACCTACGCCAACGCCGTCCTGGCCGCACACGGTCAGTTAGCAAGCTCCGCCCGCTTAGCCGCCAGCTCAGCCTGCGTTGAAAAGCAGTGTGTGCGTGCAGAGACGCAGCGTGGCGTTCAGAAGTTGGAGCTGGCGGGCAGGAAGGAAGTCCACCTGAGGGCGGGGTCAGAGGTCAACCTGGCCAAGCACAACAAACGCTCGTCTTTTCGACAGTCGCTGGCCGTGTGTGGCGAGAGAGCACAGGTGACATGTGACCCTCCTCCAGGACACGCCCCTTCACTGCATGTGACCCTCCTCCAGGACACGCCCCTTCACCGCATGTAACATGTGATCCTCCTCCAGGACACGCCCCTTCACTGCATGTGAACCTCCTCCAGGACACGCCCCTTCACTGCATGTGACATGTGACCCTCCTCCAGGACACGCCCCTTCACTGCATGTGACATGTGACCCTCCTGCAGGACACGCCCCTTCACTGCATGTGACATGTGACCCTCCTCCAGGACACGCCCCTTCACTGCATGTGAACCTCCTCCAGGACACGCCCCTTCACTGCATGTGACATGGGACCCTCCTGCAGGACACGCCCCTTCACTGCATGTGACATGGGACCCTCCTCCAGGACGCGCCCCTTCACTGCATGTGACATGGGACCCTCCTCCAGGACACGCCCCTTCACTGCATGTGACCCTCCTCCAGGACGCGCCCCTTCACTGCATGTGACATGTGATCCTCCTCCAGGACACGCCCCTTCACTGCATGTGAACCTCCTCCAGGACACGCCCCTTCACCGCATGTGACCCTCCTCCAGGACACGCCCCTTCACTGCATGTGACCCTCCTCCAGGACACGCCCCTTCACTGCATGTGAACCTCCTCCAGGACACGCCCCTTCACCACATGTGACATGTGACCCTCCTCCAGGACACGCCCCTTCAATGCATGTGACATGTGAACCTCCTCCAGGACACGCCCCTTCACCGCATGTGACATGTGACCCTCCTGCAGGACACGCCCCTTCACTGCATGTGACATGTGATCCTCCTCCAGGACACGCCCCTTCACTGCATGTGAACCTCCTCCAGGACACGCCCCTTCACCACATGTGACCCTCCTCCAGGACACGCCCCTTCACTGCATGTGACCCTCCTCCAGGACACGCCCCTTCACTGCATGTGAACCTCCTCCAGGACACGCCCCTTCACCACATGTGACATGTGACCCTCCTCCAGGACACGCCCCTTCACTGCATGTGACATGTGACCCTCCTCCAGGACACGCCCCTTCACCGCATGTAACATGTGATCCTCCTCCAGGACACGCCCCTTCACTGCATGTGACATGTGACCCTCCTCCAGGACACGCCCCTTCACCGCATGTGACATGTGACCCTCCTGCAGGACACGCCCCTTCACCGCATGTGACATGTGACCCTCCTGCAGGACACGCCCCTTCACTGCATGTGACATGTGACCCTCCTCCAGGACACGCCCCTTCACTGCATGTGACATGTGACCCTCCTGCAGGACACGCCCCTTCAATGCATGTGACATGTGACCCTCCTGCAGGACACGCCCCTTCACTGCATGTGACATGTGACCCTCCTGCAGGACACGCCCCTTCACTGCATGTGACATGTGACCCTCCTCCAGGACACGCCCCTTCACTGCATGTGACATGTGACCCTCCTGCAGGACACGCCCCTTCACTGCATGTGACATGTGACCCTCCTGCAGGACACGCTCCTGCATCTTCTTCCTGCTGGTCTCTGCTGGTCTCTACTGGTCTCTACTGGTGTCTACTGATTTCTACATCTCTCTACTGGTCTCTACTGGTCTCCTCTGGTCTCTGCTGGTCTCCACTGGTCTCTTCTAGTCTTTACTGGTCCCTGCTGGTCCCTACTGGTCCCTGATGGTCTGTGGTGATTTCCTGGTCCCTGCTGGTTTCTGCTGGTTCATACTGGTCTCTGCTTGTTTCTACTGGTTTCTACTCATCCCTGCTGGTCTCTACTGGTCCCTGATGGTCTCTGGTGATTTATTTTGGTCCCTGGTGGTCTCTGCTGCTTCTTACTGGTCCCCGCTGGTTTCCACTGTGCCTGCCGGTCTCTGTTGTTTCATACTGGTTCCTGCTGGTCTCGGCTTGTTTCTACTGGTCCCTGCTGGTCTTTTCTTGTTTCTACTCATCCCTGCTGGTCTCTACTGGTCCCTGTTGTTTCCGGCTCTTCTCTACTGGTCCCTGCTGGTCTTTGTTGTTCTCTGCAGTTCCCTACTGGTCCTTGCTGGTCTCTTCTGCTCCCTGCTGGTTTCTATTGGTCCCTGCTGGTTTGTACTGGTCCCTGCTGGTTTGTACTGGTCCCTGCTGGTTTGTACTGGTCCCTGCTTGTTTGTACTGGTCCCTGCTGGTTTGTACTGGTCCCTGCTGGTTTCTACTGGTCCCTGCTGGTTTGTACTGGTCCCTGCTGGTTTGTGATGTTTGCCCTCACTGGTCCAGGCAAGTCTGCTGAAGCCGCTGCTGCTGCGGCGCTCAGCGTCGGTGAAAAGTTCCCTGAGACGTTCTCCTTCATCCTTCTTCATCCAACACAAGAAGGTAAGCTTCATCAACACCATTCATGTGTTTCATGACCTTCTTAGCACATGTGCTTCTCATATTATTAGCATCATGTTATGATATCATTATGACAGTATCATATCATAATGTTATGACATTATTATCATGTTGTTATCATATTATTAGCATAATGTTATGATATCACTATGACAGTATTATGTTATTATATCATAATGTTATGACATTATTATCATGTTATCATATTATTAACATAATGTTATGATATCACTATGACAGTATTATGTTATTATATCATAATGTTATGACATTATCATCATGTTATTATCATATTAGCATAATGTTATGATATCATTATGACAGTATTATGTTATATCATAATGTTATGACATTATTATCATGTTATTATCATATTAGCATCATGTTATGATATCATTATGACAGTATTATGTTATATCATGATGTTATGACATTATTATCATGTTGTTATCATATTATTAGCATAATGTTATGATATCACTATGACAGTATTATGTTATTATATCATAATGTTATGACATTATCATCATGTTATTATCATATTAGCATCATGTTATGATATCATTATGACAGTATTATGTTATATCATGATGTTATGACATTATTATCATGTTATGTTATTTTCATTTATTATGCGCCCCCCAACCAACTGTTACATCAGCAGCCCGAGTGGAGAAACAAAAAAACAAAAAAAAATGATTATCATATTATTAGCATAATGTTATGATATCATTATGACAGTATTATGTCATTATCATATCATAATGTTATGACATTATTATCATGTTATTATCATATTATTAGCATAATGTAATGATATCATGACAGTATTATGTTATTATCATATAATCATATCATAATGTTATGACATTATTATCATGTTATGATATCATATTATTATATAATTATGATATTATGACGTTATGATGACATTAGTATCATAGTATTATGACAAGAATATATTATGGTATTATTATGGCATTATGACATTATGATATTGTTATGACATTATTATGACGTTATTATGACATTACTATTACACTGTTATCATAATATTGAGACATGAATATTATATTATTATGGTAGAATTATCATAATATTATGACATGAATATGATATTATTATGGTATTATTATGGTATTATGACATTGTTGTCATAATATTATGATATTATTACGATATTATGACGTTATTATGACATTATTAGACTATTATCATAATATCATGACATGGATATGATATTATGGTATTATTATGGCATTATGACATGATATTATTATGATATCATTATGACATTATTATCATAATATTATAACATGAATATGATATTATGACATATTTTTATGACATGAATATGGTATTATAATATTATGACATGAATATGATATTATGGTATTATTATGACATTATTGTCATAATGTTATGATATTATGACATGATATTTTTATGACATGAATATGGTATTATTATGACATGAATATGCTATTATTATGACATGATTATGACATGAATACGGTATTATTATGACATGAATATGGTATTATTATGACATGAATATGCTATTATTATGACATGATTATGACATGAATATGGTATTATTATGACATGAATATGCTATTATTATGACATGAATATGCTATTATTATGACATGATTATGACATGAATACAGTATTATTATGACATGAATATGGTATTATTATGACATGAATATGGTATTATTATGACATGAATATGCTATTATTATGACATGATTATGACATGAATATGGTATTATTATGACATGAATATGATATTATGGTATTATTATGACATTATTGTCATAATGTTATGATATTATGACATTATATTTTTATGACATTATTATGACATGAATATGGTATTGTTATGACATGAATATGGTATTATTATGACATGAATATGGTATTATTATGACATGAATATGGTATTATTATGACATGAATACTCCACAGGAATGGGAGAGCAAAGCTGCTTGACAGACATCATGTGACTTCTGTGCAGATCCCACCTTCTAAGTTATTGACCAAAGTAACTATTTATTTGGAGGTACTCTATGGTCACATGACTTGAGTCATGTGACTTAGCAACACAAGAATAGAGCTGTAGAAAAGCACAAATCACCAATAAAGATGTTTGATCTTTGTTTTATTAGTTATTGAAAGATGACATCATCCATGCAGCAGACATTCATGGCGAGAAAATAAAATCACTTTTTGTGATGGCAATGACCACTTGGTTGCTAGGCAACACTTGCTGATGCTTCTTGTTCAGGCAGCAACATATTGAGGTCACATGACGCTCCTTACTCATACAATCTTCACATCCATTCCAAGTGCAAGTTAGCATTAGCATTGTCTCTATGTTAGCTCTTGTAGCATCACACTTCAACACATCACAACTTCCTGTGGCCACATTTTACAACCTAGTCTGAAGTAAGAGTGGGCGGAGTCAAAGCACCCAATCGGAGAGTAGGTGGGGTCAACTCACCAAATCAGAAATCAAAGAGTGGGCGGAGTCAACTCCCCCAATCAGAAATCAAAGGGTGGGTGGAGTCAACTCCTCCAATCAGAATTTAAAGAGTGGGCGGAGTCAACTCACCAATCAGAAATCAGAGTGGGCGGAGTAAACTCCTCCAATCAGAATTTAAATAGTGGGCGGAGTCAACTCACCAATCAGAAATCAGAGTGGGTGGAGTCAACTCCAATCAGAAATGAAAAAGTGGGCGGAGTCAACTCCTCCAATCAGAATTTAAAGAGTGGGCGGAGTCAACTCCCCCAATCATAAATCAAAGAGTAGGCGGAGTCAACTCACTCAAGCCGGAATCAAAGAGTGGGCGGAGTCAACTCACTCTGAAATCAAAGAGTGGGTGGAGTCAACTAACTCAGAAATCAAAGAGTGGGTGGAGTCAACTCACTCTGAAATCAAAGAGTGGGTGGAGTCAACTCACTCGGAAATCAAATTGTGGGTGGAGTCAACTCACTCAGAAATCAGAGTGTGGGTGGAGTCAACTCACTCAGAAATCAAAGAGTGGGTGGAGTCAACTCACTCGGAAATCAAAGAGTGGGTGGAGTCAACTCACTCGGAAATAAAAGAGTGGGTGGAGTCAACTCCAATCAGAAATGAAAAAGTGGGCGGAGTCAACTCCTCCAATCAGAATTTAAAGAGTGGGCGGAGTCAACTCCCCCAATCATAAATCAAAGAGTAGGCGGAGTCAACTCACTCAAGCCGGAATCAAAGAGTGGGCGGAGTCAACTCACTCTGAAATCAAAGAGTGGGTGGAGTCAACTCACTCAGAAATCAAAGAGTGGGTGGAGTCAACTCACTCTGAAATCAAAGAGTGGGTGGAGTCAACTCACTCGGAAATCAAATTGTGGGTGGAGTCAACTCACTCAGAAATCAGAGTGTGGGTGGAGTCAACTCACTCAGAAATCAAAGAGTGGGTGGAGTCAACTCACTCGGAAATCAAAGAGTGGGTGGAGTCAACTCACTCGGAAATCAAAGAGTGGGTGGAGTCAACTCACTCGGAAATCAAAGAGTGGGTGGAGTCAACTCACTCGGAAATCAAAGAGTGGGTGGAGTCAACTCACTCAGAAATCAAACAGTGGGTGGAGTCAACTCACTCTGAAATCAAAGAGTGGGTGGAGTCAACTCACTCAGAAATCAAAGAGTGAGTGGAGTCAACTCACTCTGAAATCAAAGAGTGGGTGGAGTCAACTCACTCGGAAATCAAAGAGTGGGTGGAGTCAACTCACTCAGAAATCAGAGTGGGTGGAGTCAACTCACTCGGAAATCAAAGAGTGGGTGGAGTCAACTCGCTCGGAAATCAAAGAGTGGGTGGAGTCAACTCACTCGGAAATCAAAGAGTGGGCGGAGTCAATTTACCCAATCAGGAATCAAGAGTGGGTGGAGTCAATTCACACGTTCCGAAATTAAGAGTGGGTGGAGTCAACTCACCCAATCCGGAATCAAAGAGTGGGCGGAGTCAACTCACTTTGAAATCAAAGAGTGGGTGGAGTCAACTCACCCAATCAGAAATCAAGAGTGGGTGGAGTCAACTCACCCAATCAGAAATCAAAAGTGGGTGGAGTCAACTCACCCAATCAGAAATCAAGAGTGGGTGGAGTCAACTCACCCAATCAGAAATCAAGAGTGGGTGGAGTCAACTCACCCAATCAGAAATCAAGAGTGGGTGGAGTCCATTTATCCAATCAAGAATCAAGAGTGGGTGGAGTCAACTCACCCAATCAGAAATCAAAGAGTGGATGGAGTCAACTCACTCAGAATTCAAAGAGTGGGCGGAGTCAATTTACTCAATCAAGAATCAAGAGTGGGTGGAGTCAACTCACACAATCAGAAATCAAGAGTGGGTGGAGTCAACTCAGCCAATGTAAGAGAAGCCTGGTCAAAACATCACAGCATATCATATCAATGCCCACGCAGGTGTAAGGGTGAGATCCGGGCGATCTGATTGGACACTGTAAGGTGACATCATTGCAACCTTTGACCTGCCGGAGAAGTCCACCTCATCGTGGGCGCTCCCTGATGACATCATAGATGACTTTATTGCTTTCCTGCGGCCATCTTTAAAGGGCATCTGTCAGCCAAAGACGTCACCTTGTTTGCACGCTTTACAAAAGCTTGCGAGGGGGCGTGGCCTGCTGGCAGTCAGAAGAGACACACCTTCTTCTTCTTCTGGTTCCTCTTCCACAGAGAAAGCTGCTCAAAGTCCTCCAGCGTCATCCCGAACACGCCGAGGAACTGCTCCTGTGACAGGTGTCTCTGCGGGGGCACGCATGGCCTCAGTGACCTTTCAACCCCGCCCCCCCACCCGGGGACGCTCCTTACCTCCAGCCGGGTTCTGTCCACGCCAGGAGGCAGCTTGCCCCGCCCTCGGTGCCGGACCACCAGCGTCTCATACGGGTAGATCTGTGCGGGGAGAACGGGGACACGTTGTCACGGCGACCGCGGGCATGTCATCGGGTCACATGTTACCTGGAGCTCCGCCATGGCGAGCAGCGAGATGCCGCGGTCCATCCTGGAGTCGCCGTTCTGACACACAAACACACAAACATCACCACAACATGGCCGACATGACGCACAACGGGGAGGAAACACTACCTGAACACCTGCGGGAGACACACACACACACACACACACACACACGCATTAGCACCCTGCGCTCACACTCCTCTTTACCCATCATGCCTTGAGCACCTATCCATGTCAGGGGGAGGGGGAGGGGGAGGGAGAGGGGTACCTGCGGCGGGCTTTTGCGACGGGCCGAATTCTGCTGACTGAAGCTGAAAAAAGCACACAAACGCAACACTCAGCACCTGAAGGCATCACACACACACACACACACACACACACACACACACTCACCCTGGACAAGCCTGTCCCAGAGGATGCTGGGAAATAAACAGACCTGGAAGTGCCGGCCCCTGCAGAGGAAGTGCAGACAGGAAGTGACCATGAGGCGTTCAGGTGAATCACGGACAATGCAGACTTCAATCATTGACACGCTCTCATGCCCGAATAATAAATAAACATAATGATTAAAAAAAATATATTATTTTAAATAAAAATAAGATACAATTTAAAAAAAACTATTAATTAATAATTGAATAAATTAAATAATAATACCAGAATATATGATTTTTTTAAATAAAATAAAATTGATTTAAATGAATTAATAAACATAAATACAAAGCCAAAAAAAATAAAAAATTCATAAATACAACATACATAATAATTTAAAAAAATAAACATGTTCTCATGCCAAAATGTTGAGGGTGTCCCCTGTCTATTGCCCTAGTGCAGCTGGGATAGGCTCCAGCCCCCAGCAGTAGAAAATGGATGCATAAATAACATTGAATTAAATACGAAAATGAATAAATAAAAATATATTCTTGTGCCAAATATAATTGAAATAAAAAAGAAATGAAAGTGTGCAGTGCTCCCTCACACCACCAGGGGTCACCACAGCCCGCTCATCAAGTGAAACTGTGACGTCATCAGTACCTGCGTGCTGGCTGCGGTCAGGCAGGGAGCGACTTTTCCTCCTCAGAGGAGCCGACTTGTCCACCTGGTCCTTGAGGAGGATCCTTCCCAGGTTGGACTGGATCTGAGTTGAGCTGGACTCAGGAGGACCACCTGCCAGCCACACCTGTCCAGGTGGGTCATCCTCCTCCCTCGCCTGGCTCCTGCGACACTCCATGTCTGGAGGGGTGAGGAGAGCAGGTTAGAGGAGGCCAGGGTGCAGGAAAGGAGGCCAGGAGTCACCAAAGATGGCCATGGAGGGAGGACAGGGCCAGTAGTCACTCTCCATCTTGGAGGGAAGTCTGGGATCTGGAGGCTGAGCGGCCGGGAACTTGGAAGACTCGATGATCACATCCTCCAAGTGCTGCTTGCCTGCAGGAGGGGCAGAGGACGCCACGCCTGGACACACACACACACACACACACACACACACACACACACACACACACACACACACACACACACACACACACACACACACACTAATAAGTGAGTGAGTGAGTGAGTGAGTGGAGGTGTAAGGTGATGAAGGTGGTGCACCTTGTTTGTAGATGGGAGGTTTCTTGTACATGTTGCTGCCATTGTCTGAAACACAAACTATCATCATTCTACTTCCTGCTTCTTCATTCTACTTCCTGCTTCTTCATTCTACTTCCTGCTTCTTCATTCTACTTCCTGCTTCTTCAATCTACTTCCTGCTTCTTCAACTAAAGCAGACTCTCTACTTCCCGCTTCTTCATCCTACTACCTGCTTCTTCTTTCTACTTCCTGCTTCTTCTTTCTACTTCCCGCTTCTTCATCCTACTTCCCGCTTCTTCATTCTACTTCCTGCTTCTTCATTCTACTTCCCACTTCTTCATCCTACTACCTGCTTCTTCATTCTACTTCCTGCTTCTTCATTCTACTACCTGCTTCTTCATTCTACTTCCTGCTTCTTCATTCTACTTCCTGCTTCTTTAATCTACTTCCTGCTTCTTATTTCTACTTCCTGCTTATTCTTTCTACTTCCTGCTTCTTATTTCTACTTCCTGCTTATTTAATCTACTTCCTGCTTCTTATTTCTACTTCCTGCTTCTTCATTCTACTTCCTGCTTCTTCTTTCTACTTCCTGCTTCTTCATTCTACTTCCTGCTTCTTCTTTCTACTTCCTGCTTCTTATTTCTACTTCCTGCTTCTTCAACTAAAGCAGACTCTCTACTTCCTGCTTCTTCTTTCTACTTCCTGCTTCTTCATTCTACTACCTGCTTCTTCATTCTACTTCCTGCTTCTTCATTCTACTACCTGCTTCTTCATTCTACTTCCTGCTTCTTCATTCTACTTCCTGCTTCTTCATTCTACTTCCTGCTTCTTCATTCTGCTTCTTCCTTCTACTTCCTGCTTCTTCCTTCTACTTCCTGCTTCTTCTTTCTACTTCCTGCTTCTTCTTTCTACTTCCTGCTTCTTCAACTAAAGCAGACTCTCTACTTCCTGCTTCTTCTTTCTACTTCCTGCTTCTTCATCCTACTACCTGCTTCTTCATTCTACTTCCTGCTTCTTCTTTTTACTTCCTGCTTCTTCATTCTACTTCCTGCTTCTTCATTCTACTTCCTGCTTCTTCTTTCTACTTCCTTCTTCTTCTTTCTACTTCCTGCTTCTTCAACTAAAGCAGACTCTCTACTTCCTGCTTCTTCTTTCTACTTCCTGCTTCTTCAACTAAAGCAGACTCTCTACTTCCCGCTTCTCCATCCTACTACCTGCTTCTTCATTCTACTTCCTGCTTCTTCTTTCTACTTCCTGCTTCTTCTTTCTACTTCCTGCTTCTTCTTTCTACTTCCTGCTTCTTCTTTCTACTTCCTGCTTCTTCAACTAAAGCAGACTCTCTACTTCCTGCTTCTTCTTTCTACTTCCTGCTTCTTCATCCTACTACCTGCTTCTTCATTCTACTTCCTGCTTCTTCTTTCTACTTCCTGCTTCTTCATTCTACTTCCTGCTTCTTCTTTCTACTTCCTTCTTCTTCTTTCTACTTCCTGCTTATTCAACTAAAGCAGACTCTCTACTTCCTGCTTCTTCTTTCTACTTCCTGCTTCTTCAACTAAAGCAGACTCTCTACTTCCCGCTTCTCCATCCTACTACCTGCTTCTTCATTCTACTTCCTGCTTCTTCTTTCTACTTCTTGCTTCTTCATTCTACTTCCTGCTTCTTCTTTCTACTTCCTGCTTCTTCATTCTACTTCCTGCTTCTTCAATCTAATTCCTGCTTCTTCTTTCTACTTCCTGCTTATTCTTTCTACTTCCTGCTTCATCTTTCTACTTCCTGCTTCTTCAATCTACTTCCTGCCTCTTCTTTCTACTTCCTGCTTCTTCATTGTACTTCCTGCTTCTTCAATCTAATTCCTGCTTCTTCTTTCTACTTCCTGCTTCTTCTTTCTACTTCCTGCTTCTTCAATCTACTTCCTGCTTCTTTAACTAAAGCAGACTCTCTACTTCCCGCTTCTTCATCCTACTACCTGCTTCTTCTTTCTACTTCCTGCTTCTTGATTCTACTTCCTGCTTCTTCTTTCTACTTCCTGCTTCTTCTTTCTACTTCCCGCTTCTTCAATCTACTTCCTGCTTCTTCATTCTACTTCCTGCTTCCATTAACCTACCAATGTTTCCATCCATCTACAATACATGTGTCCACTAAGGAGGATGTGAGGAAGTTTCAAAATAAAAGTTTACCAGGTTTGTGGAAGTGTTGTAGGGTCTTTGAAGGTGGTGTGTGTGGTGTGTGCGGTGTGTGCGGTGTGTGCGGTGTGTGCGGTGTGTGTGGTGTGTGCGGTGTGTGTGGCGAGGAGGAGGAGGAGGGTGTGTTGCCGCTGTGTTTCCTGCTGCTGGAACCAGGCGAGGAACATCCAGGAGAACATCCTCCCAGCCACTCCTTGTGGAGGTTCTGGGGCAAAGGCAAGTCAAAGGTCAGAGTTGCGGCCAGGCTGACCTTCGACCTGCTGGTGACGTACCTCAGGGGAGGGGGGAGGGGAGAAGGACGTCTGCAAGAGAAGCCCAGGTCAGCCATGTTGAAGGTAGACCACACCCCTCCTGTGACTCACCAGTAGACCACGCCCCTCCCGTGACTCACCAGTAGACCACACCCCTCCCGTGACTCACCAGTAGACCACGCCCCTCCCGTGACTCACCAGTGGACCACGCCCCTCCCGTGACTCACCAGTGGACCACGCCCCTCCCGTGACTCACCAGTAGACCACGCCCCTCCCGTGACTCACCAGTGGACTGTAGGTGTAGTGCGGCTCGTACGTCATCAGGTCCGGCCTCTCGATGTCCAGGATGGCTTTGTCCCGAGGGAGCGCCGCCAGGTCTTTGTATCCGATGACGTCGTCCTCCACTCGGGCCTGCCAGGTGAACACAGGTGAGTGCGGCTGTTGAAGACGCACGCCGGCGCCAGACGCTCACCACGATGGCGGCGGCGGGAGATCCTGGAGCCCTGGAACCTCGGAGAGACAAGACGCTCCCAGGAGACGTCTGAGGTCTCTGGTGAGCACACACCTGGTTAGACACACACTAGCACCTCCTCTTCTTCTTCCTCTTCTTACCTTTGGCATCATCATGCCTCACTTCCTGTCAGCGATGCCTCACTTCCTGTCAAAACAGTGACATGTCAGCTCCACACACACGTCCTGCTTGTGTGATAACCAGCAGCTAAGATGGCACACGACTACACAACGACTACACTACACAACTACATAACTACACTACACAACTACACAACTACTACGACAACACTACACAACAACTACTACACAACCACACGACTACTACACGACTACAACCCGACTACACAACGACTACACAACGACTACACAACGACTACACAATGACTACTACACGACTACACAACGACTAGTACACGACTACACAACGACTACACAACGACTACACAACAACTACTACACGACTACACAACGACTACTACACGACTACACAACGACTACACAACGACTACACAACGACTACACAACGACTACTACACAACTACACAACGACTACACAACTACTACACCACGACTACACGACTACACAACGACTACACAACTACTACACAACGACTACACAACGACTACACAACAACTACTACACGACTACACAACGACTACTACACGACTACACAACGACTACACAACGACTACACAACAACTACTACACGACTACACAACGACTACACAACTACTACACGACTACACGACTACACAACGACTACTACACGACTACACAACGACTACACAACTACTACACGACTACACAACGACTACACAACTACTACACGACTACACGACTACACAACGACTACTACACGACTACACAACATGACAATGAGCTTCAGCTCTGGATTGTCCCACGGACCACAGAGAGATCATTCCGGACTCTTGTTGTCCAACAATGGGATAAATGTGTGAACATTACCTCGGAGAGAAAGTCTCCATGTTGTAGCTCCGCCCCCTGTAACACACACACACACACACACACACACACACACAGGTCAATACGGGGCTCAATCAAGGCCTTTGTGCACGTGGAGTGACAAACATGGCAATTTAACAGGAGCGCTAACATGCTAATGCTAAAACCAATGAACAGACTTTTAAAAGACTGACACAGTAAACTTAGTTGTGAGTGTCTGCAGGTTAGTAGCTGATCACTAATCACAATTTTGTGCTAGTCCTGAGTAATCCCAGTCAATGACCATAAACTGCATTTAGAAAAGTGCATAACACAGCATTTATTTAATATGAGTCAATCCAAACAACCTTCCCTAGTCATGGCGCAGGACAAATACCAATTAAACCGGCACATAAAGTCACCACACATGGTCACATGTAACACAACCTGCTCACTCAATTTCATTCAATGTCCAAGCACAACACATCATTCAAAATGAAACCCATTTAAATCCCCTGCTATGCAAAATGGGAAAAATGCAAAACACTCTCCACACTTGTCCATGTTTGGCACATTTTAGCTGCTTGGTATTTCTGATTGATTACCAAACTTTAAGGAGGTCCTCACAGAAGTAAACAAGGCAGGAGTAGAACTTTCACATACTCTTAATATCCAATTTTACCATTTTTACAGTTGTTTATTGAAACTCTTTTGACAAAACAGTTATCAGAAATTCAATAAAATACAAATGAAGTTGTCTTTTTTCTTAATATCCAATTATATTATTTAGCAATTATACATCCGTTATTTTATATATATATACACTAGCGTTCAAAAGTTTGGAGTCACATTGAAATGTCCTTATTTTTGAAGGAAAAGCACTGTACTTTTCAATTAAGATAACTTAAAACTAGTCTTAACTTTACAGAAATACACTCTATACATTGCTAATGTGCTAAATGACTATTCTAGCTGCAAATGTCTGCTTTTTGGTGCAATATCTACATATAGGCCCATTTCCAGCAACTATCACTCCAGTGTTCTAATGGTACAATGTGTTTGCTCATTGGCTCAGAAGGCTAATTGATGATTAGAAAACCCTTGTGCAATCATGTTCACACATCTGAAAACACTTTAGCTCCTTACAGAAGCTACAAAACTGACCTTTTGAGCAGATTGAGTTTCTGGAGCATCACATTTGTGGGCTCAATTAAACGCTCAAAATGGCCAGAAAAAGAGAACTTTCATCTGAAACTCGACAGTCTATTCTTGTTCTTAGAAATGAAGGCTATTCCACTAAATTGTTTGGGTGACCCCAAACTTTTCGATGGTAGTGTGTGTATATATATATATATATATATATATATATATATATATATATATATATATATATATATATATATATATATATATATATATGTGTGTATATATACAGTAAATATATACATATACAGCCTATACATGTACATTCATATACATACATATACATATACATATATACATATACATTTATATATATACATATATACATATACATCTACATATATACACACACATATATACATACTTCCCTGAGGGAACTCTCCTGAAGGAATCAATAAAATACTATCTATATATCTATATACATACATCTACATATACATATAAATACACATATATATAGTATATATATATATATATATTGTTACTTCACATGCAGTTAACTTTCAGGCCCCCGACCAATTTTTTGAGCCTAATGCGGCCCCCAAGTCAACTTGGGGGCCGCAACCCCCCCCCCCCCCCCCCCCCCGCCATATTATGACCCCCCGTTTATTCTGGCGCCTAATTTGCAGCCACCGTTGCTAAGCGACAAGAGTTGCGCAATGCCTGCTGCACTGTCACGCCAAAGAAGGCATCATCGCCGGTATGTCCTACGCTCCCTGAATGCAGCGTGGCGGAACAAGAGGTAAAGGTCCGCGCGCTCTCAGGCCCCGCCTCCATTGTGCGGCCAAAGGAAGTCAGTGACCGCAACTAACGCCGACTGACGCGCTCAGCAGGTCGTTGAGGCGCACGCCAAGAAGTCACATGACGGCCCGACTTTGTCGCTCGGCACCTTGAAAGGAATTCTGGGAAATGTAGGAGTTGTGTGTGTGTGTGTGTGTGTGTGTGTGTGTGGTCTATTTTAGGACAGCACCTCTATCATGTCGCTGGCAGCTGATTGGGCCAGTGCTAGTGGTTGCCTAGCAACCCGCAGATATCTCCCAGCATTCCATGCTGCTCGCTGGCCAGGCAGGCCGGCCCGAAGCTTCCGACGCACGTGACGTCATCACCGCCGCACAACTTTTATTTTAGAATCGTATCACGCCTCAGCACTTTTCACCTCGGCTGTCAATCAACATGTGCAGAGAGGTGATGTAATTGTCGCCATGGTTACAAGGATAGTCTATGTGGAAGACGTCCCGTGCATGTGCGTCCTTATCTCGGCCCGGCAGACGCGCCGCCGCGCCCCGCCAGCAACGCCATTGGCTGATGATTGACACTTCTCTTCTACCTGGGAGAGCATCTGTTGTTGTCATGGCAACCAACACTGTGTGTGTTGTCCATGTGTCAATCCAGACTTAACATTCCTGCACTGGAATCATTGTGTCAGCAATCAAATTAAACACACACACACACACACACACACACACACACACTTGTGACCTCATTCCTGCATCACGAGACCCCCCCCCCCCCGGCCCCCCGCTGCTGGTGGAGATAAGCGGCGAGGCCTCCTGCTGTGAAGACATCTTCCAGCCTCAACCAGCCGCCAATGACGCCGCTCACCTGCGACCAGGTAGGAGGATGCTGTTTCCGTGACAACCTCTCTCTCCCCGAGACGCACTCTGACCCCCGCAGGCGACCCCTCATGACCGGCCGTGGCTGACCAAGGCCGGTCATGTGAGGCGTGTGGGGGTGGTGGATCGCCATGGCAACGCAACACTCTGATGGCATTTTATATGCTAAGCTAGTGTGGCTAACAGAGTCACATTTTACCTGTGTGTGTGTGTGTGTGTGTGTGTGTGTGTGTGTGTTACATAAAACTATCCTCTCCCCCTTAATCCTTCCGCCCCCCTTCGCTCCCCCCACTATGCAGCCTCTTACGTCACGTCATGACGTCATAACAACCATTATGAAGATGATTATTATTATAATGATGAAGAGCCAGTCGAGCGCAACCCCCCTTCTCCCCCAAATAAATAAACACACACACACACACACACACACACACACACACACACACACACACACACACACACACACACACACACACACACACACACACATATATGATCAACTATGGGGGACAAACTCCCGCCACACACACACACACACGCGCACACACACACACACACACACACACACACTTTTGATGTCACGGCGCACGACTTTTCTTCCCGCTCAAACGCGACATTTGCTGTTTTGGCGCCATGACGTCACCCTCACGTGACACAACTTCCATGACTTCCATTCTTCGTCACACAAGCAAGGTGAGTCTTACCTGCGTCCGCGCGCGTGTCCTGTGCGTGCGACACGCTCCCAGCGACTGTCCTCAGGAGTCACGCCCACCTCATTTAACGCGCGTGTGCGGGGGAGCAGTCCACTAAGAGCAGCCCGGGGGCGCCGGGGGGCGTGGCCTTCAAAAACAGCTTATTTGATTGGATGACTTTTTTCTTATCATGCTATGTTACACAAACATTTACATAGACGTAGACGTGTATATATAGTATATGTAAGTATATATAGTATATGTAAGTATATATATAGTATATGTAAGTATATATAGTATATGTAAGTATATATATAGTATATGTAAGAAGTGTAGATATAGATGTGTATATATAGTATATATAGATGTGTATATATAGTATATGTAAGAAGTGTAGATATAGATGTGTATATATAGTATATATAAGTATATATAGTATATGTAAGAAGTGTAGATATAGATGTGTATATATAGTATATGTAAGTATATATAGTATATGTAAGAAGTGTAGCTATAGATGTGTATATATAGTATATATAGATGTGTATATATAGTATATGTAAGAAGTGTAGATATAGATGTGTATATATAGTATATATAGATGTGTATATATAGTATATGTAAGAAGTGTAGATATAGATGTGTATATATAGTATATGTAAGTATATATAGTATATGTAAGTATATATAGTATATGTAAGAAGTGTAGATATAGATGTGTATGTATAGTATATGTAAGTATATATAGTATATGTAAGTATATATAGTATATGTAAGAAGTGTAGCTATAGATGTGTATATATAGCAGAGGTGTGGACTCGAGTCACATGACTTGGACTCGAGTCAGACTCGAGTCATGAATTTGATGACTTTAGACTCGACTTGACAAAATGTAAAGAGACTTGCAACTCGACTTAGACTTTAACATCAATGACTTGTGACTTCACTTGGACTTGAGCCTTTTGACTTGACATGACTTGCTACTTTCCCCAAAACCTAAAGTTTAAAAAGTTATTTGGGAGCGCTCCGTAGCTTTCATGTTTTACGTGTCTGTCTATCAGCGTGTGTGCTGCGTGTCAGCGTGTGTGTCTGTCAGTACAACAGCCAATCAAATTAGTTATACGTTGTTTTCATCACACAGCATTCATCCAATCAAATTGCAGGACAACCAATGAACAAGAGTTGTCAAACAACGCGCCAGTGAGAAAGATTTATACCAAAGTTGGTTTCGTTCGGGTATAAAAACTACGACTTGGTCAACAAAAAACGAATTGCCGTATGCAAATCACGCAGTTGGAATATTACAGACGGAGACGCAACAACTTCCAACTTCCTTCGACATTTGAAGTTGCACAAAGAAGGATAAGTTATGAATGTAAGATAATGTTTATTGGCTAAGTAACATGACTTTTATTTGCTGTGTAGTTAAATCAGTGAGGCTGTAAACTCACTGCTAACGTCATAACCATAGACATCTTATAAGTAGACGCAGCATCGAGCGCTACTGCTTACTGGCGCAGACGAGACGCGGGGCCGCCATCTTGGAGTGGTGATCCGCTCCACTCAGTGCAATTCATTTAGCAGGAGCAATGAACTGTCAGCGCATTTAATTCATTTTACCTCACTGAATACCACTCATTTTCACGTGCTTTTTTGTCATACGTGTAGCTATGATAACGGACACATGTTTTATTATTCATAGTTTGCTTAACAGTAATAGAATATTCTTATATGCTATAAGTGACCAGACGTCCGAGATCAAAACTGGGAATATAAACCCAGAGAAGGGGAAAAAAACGGTCAGCTATTTTTAAGTTGAAGAAACAATATAATTACGTTATATATACATGCGTATATCCTACATAAACAATGTATGAATACATTAGATATCTATATATCTTATAGACCGTATCTCTGTTGCTGCAGCAGCAGAGAGTTTATTCTGTCTTGACACTTTGTATTGATATTTTGTATTACATTCTTCCCTTAAATGATAATGTTTACAGTGATTGTTATATATGTATTTTTTATGTGTGTCGCTTTGGATAAAAGCGTCTGCCAAATACTTAAACATATATAAACACCTGAAAGTCTTTATATCAGCTAAAACCACCAATCTGTTTCACTGGATTCAGAATAAAACCAAATGCTGTCTTACCCAACAATGTTAGTATTTGAATATTGTTACTTGAAGACTTATTCCTGGTTACAATTATACTGTTAAGAAAGTATTGTCTTATATTTTGCCTAAAATGAGAATGCATCATAATCAGTGGCGGCTGGTGAATTTTGTTTTAGGTGGGGCTGAAAGTTTGTAAACCAAACCCCTGTAGGGGCGTCATCCTCCCCCAGAAGATTTGTTTGTGATTTTCACATACAAATATTGAAGATCTTTGCTCCTTCTTAACTCTGTGGTATTAATGTTATTTTCATAAAATACAACCAAAAGTACATTAATGTTAAATCTTACTTGTGAAAAGTAATCCCCCGATTCCTATTTTCAACAGTCCGCTCATTTGAGCAGGAAAACGCTGAACACCAGCCCGGCATCTTTGTTTTCTACCTGTCAACTGTCAGTTTAGGCTGCTCGCCGGCTCCTCATCACCACTTCAAGATGCAATTTGCTCGCGTCACAGCAACCAATGCTGCGTCTACTTATAAGATGTCTATGGTTATAACATCATTTCAAACACAGCAATCTGTTGCGTCCACTGCAGTTTGCTTCCTTATTCATACTTTTTGTCAAGTGATTTTTTTAAGCAGGGTTGCATGAGGTAACTATACTTAACGTTACGTTAGTCAATGTATCACACACAGTAACATAATGTTAGATGGCGGTCAGCAGCACCGTGTATTTTAGCCACCTACAAAAAGACAAACATAGTCAAATAAAGGTCAGTTAAAATGTTTACTATATTAAGAATATGTGTACATATTGCATAGGGCCCTGACATCTAAAAAGTACAACTCTGTTCATTGTTATGTTCATGTATTTGTTATGTTTTTCATGTGTACGCACACATAAACACACGTACAGTATGAGATGAGATCAATGAGATAAGGTAAGAACAGAATAGAAACTGCTGTGGAACTAGTTACAATGCAACATGCCATGGAAATACAATGTTAACACTTTTGTACAAATAAGTACAGTTGCACTTGTTTTTGCAAATATGTTTATTCTGTAAAGGAATGAGTTAAATGTTTAAAATTGTTTAAACTATTAAAATGACTGGTTAATAGTGCTATTATGAATTGCAATGTCAGTACTATTTTTTTTCCTGCTATTTCAAATGCACTTGTTTTAATAAATAAATACAGCGGTTTAAAAGCATACACAATCTGTGTAAAAATTTTAGTCTGTGGTTAAAAGGACTTGAAAGGACTCGAAACTCAAAATGCAGGACTTGTGACTTGACTTGAGACTTTCCAGTCTTGACTTTGGACTTGACTCGGGACTTGCCTGTCTTGACTCGGGACTTGACTCGAGACTTGAGGGCAAAGACTTGAGACTTACTTGTGACTTGCAAAGCAATGACTTGGTCCCACCTCTGATATATAGTATATATAGATGTGTATATATAGTATATGTAAGAAGTGTAGATATAGATGTGTATATATAGTATATATAAGTATATATAGTATATGTAAGAAGTGTAGATATAGATGTGTATATATAGTATATGTAAGTATATATAGTATATGTAAGAAGTGTAGCTATAGATGTGTATATATAGTATATATAGATGTGTATATATAGTATATGTAAGAAGTGTAGATATAGATGTGTATATATAGTATATGTAAGTATATATAGTATATGTAAGTATATATAGTATATGTAAGAAGTGTAGATATAGATGTGTATATATAGTATATGTAAGAAGTGTAGCTATAGATGTGTATATATAGTATATATAGATGTGTATATATAGTATATGTAAGAAGTGTAGATATAGATGTGTATATATAGTATATATAAGTATATATAGTATATGTAAGAAGTGTAGATATAGATGTGTATATATAGTATATATAAGTATATATAGTATATGTAAGAAGTGTAGATATAGATGTGTATATATAGTATATATAAGTATATATAGTATATGTAAGAAGTGTAGATATAGATGTGTATATATAGTATATGTAAGTATATATAGTATATGTAAGTATATATAGTATATGTAAGTATATATAGTATATGTAAGAAGTGTAGATATAGATGTGTATATATAGTATATGTAAGTATTTATAGCATATGTAAGTATATATAGTATATGTAAGAAGTGTAGATGTAGATGTGTATATATAGTATATGTAAGTATATATAGTATATGTAAGAAGTGTAGATATAGATGTGTATATATAGTATATGTAAGTATATATAGAGTATGTAAGTATATATAGTATATGTAAGAAGTGTAGATATAGATGTGTATATATAGTATATATAAGTATATATAGTATATGTAAGAAGTGTAGATATAGATGTGTATATATAGTATATGTAAGTATATATAGTATATGTAAGTATATATAGTATATGTAAGTATATATAGTATATGTAAGAAGTGTAGATATAGATGTGTATATATAGTATATGTAAGTATATATAGAGTATGTAAGTATATATAGTATATGTAAGAAGTGTAGATATAGATGTGTATATATAGTATATGTAAGTATATATAGAGTATGTAAGTATATATAGTATATGTAAGAAGTGTAGATATAGATGTGTATATATAGTATACGTAAGTATATATAGTATATGTAAGTATATATAGTATATGTAAGTATATATAGTATATGAAATAAGTGTAGATATAGATGTGTATATATAGTATACGTAAGTATATATAGTATATGTAAGTATATATAGTATATGTAAGAAGTGTAGATGTAGATGTGTATATATAGTATATGTAAGTATATATAGTATATGTAAGAAGTGTAGATGTAGATGTGTATATATAGTATATGTAAGTATATATAGTATATGTAAGTATATATAGTATATGTAAGAAGTGTAGATGTAGATGTGTATATATAGTATATATAAGTATATATAGTATATGTAAGAAGTGTAGATATAGATGTGTATATATAGTATATGTAAGTATATATAGTATATATAAGTATATATAGTATATGTAAGAAGTGTAGATATAGATGTGTATATGTGTCAATAATGTGTATATATAACAAAAGGCAGATTTATGACGGGTGTTGTCGTCTTTTGAGCGTGGCAGGTCAGCCAGTAAAAATGTGTCCATTCAGACTGAGCGTCTTTGAAGGCATCACTTCAGCCAATCAGACGTCACTTCAATGTCACATGACCCCACGCTGGCAGCAGCCAATCAGAGCCGCCTGGTCCAGTTCTGCTTGTTCAAACCATTGAGAGTGTGAGAGTGCTAGACATGGAGCTGTCAACTCCATGTCTAGTTTGGCGCTAGACATTGAGCTGTCGACTCCATGTCTAGTTTGGGCTAGACATGGAGCTGTCAACTCCATGTCTAGTTTGGCGCTAGACATGGAGCTGTGGACTCCATGTCTAGTTTGGGCTATACGCGGAGCTGTCAACTCCATGTCTAGTTTGGGCTAGACATGGAGCTGTCGACTCCATGTCTAGTTTGGGCTAGACATGGAGCTGTCGACTCCATGTCTAGTTTGGTGCTAGACATGGAGCTGTCGACTCCATGTCTAGTTTGGGCTAGACATGGAGCTGTCGACTTCATGTCTAGTTTGGCGCTAGACATGGAGCTGTCAACTCCATGTCTAGTTTGGCGCTAGACATGGAGCTGTCGACTCCATGTCTAGTTTGGGCTAGACATGGAGCTGTCGACTTCACGTCTAGTTTGGCGCTAGACATGGAGCTGTCAACTCCATGTCTAGTTTGGCGCTAGACATGGACCTGTCGACTACATGTCTAGTTTGGGATAGACATGGAGCTGTCGACTCCATGTCTAGTTTGGCGCTAGACATGGAGCTGTCGACTCAATGTCTAGTTTGGGATAGACATGGAGCTGTCGACTCCATGTCTAGCGCGCTCTTCAGGCGTCAGGCACGTACACCACAGCAACATTCCATCCCACTTTTTATTGGTCACGAGCTCTCAGGGCAACCATGTGACCACGCTGACGGCGGTCTTTGCGGCTCTGCAGACGTCGGGGTCGTCCTCGGGTGTGGTCCTCCCCACCAGCAGGGGGAGCTGCTCCAGCAGGCGGCGCCGGCCCTCAGGAGCCTCGGCCAATGAGGTGAGAGCTCTGAGCGAGTAGAGGACCAGGGCCTTCCTCTTCCTCTCCTCGTCCTCGTCCTTCCTGCGCTCCCACACCAGGTCCAGCAGGACGGGCAGCACGTCCAGGTCCAGGCACTGGCGCTTACCTGCGGGGGCGACACGGTGAGGGGGGAGGGGGAGGGGGAGGGGTCAGGCGGCGAGGGCGGACGTCACCTGTGGTGATGACCACCGCATTCATGATGGCGCCCGCCGCGTTGGCCTGCACGTCCACGTCCGGGTCCCGCAGGAGCCCCGCCAGGACGGGCAGGACGGCCGCCTCGCACACCTGACGCTTCCCCTCCACGGGAACGCTGAATGGGTGAGAGTCAGTCGCCATGGCAACAGTCCGCGCGTCGGCCGACCCACCTGAGCGCCATCATGGCCCCCGCCGCCTCCCGCCGGATGTCGGAGCAGGCGTGGGAGAGCTTGCAGGCCACCAGCGCCACGCCGCGGCAGGCCAGCGCGGCGAGGGCGTCCTGGCGGGTGACGCAGCTCAGCGTGGACAGCAGCAGCGCCTGCACCTCCTCCTCCGCCTCCGCCTCCTCCACCTTCGCCATCAGCTTGGCCAGCAGCGACTGCAGGGCGTCGGCGCCTGCAAACAAGTCACTTCCCCCGTCACTTGCCCCGCCCTCTCCGGTCACGTGACCTCGCCGCGTGTACCTGCGGGCAGCACCGCCAGGCTGTTCATCACGCGGTGGGCGCGCGTCCTGCAGGGCGCCGACTGGTCGTCCAGCAGCAGTGACAGGCGAGGGAGGAGGGGCGAGGACAGGAGGGCGTGTCTGACAGCACAAGCAGAGCCTTCTTACAACACCACCTCCTGCTGGCTGCTAAGTGTTACTGCGTCACATAATACAGCATGACTAGCACCTCCTGCTGGCTGCTAAGTCTTACTGCGTCACATAATACAGCATGACTAGCACCTCCTGCTGGCTGCTAAGTCTTACTGCGTCACATAATAGAGCATGACTAGCACCTCCTGCTGGCTGCTAAGTGTTACTGCGTCACATAATAGAGCATGACTAGCACCTCCTGCTGGCTGCTAAGTGTTACTGCGTCACATAATAGAGCATGACTAGCACCTCCTGCTGGCTGCTAAGTGTTACTGCGTCACATAATAGAGCATGACTAGCACCTCCTGCTGGCTGCTAAGTGTTACTGCGTCACATAATAGAGCATGACTAGCACCTCCTGCTGGCTGCTAAGTGTTACTGCGTCACATAATAGAGCATGACTAGCACCTCCTGCTGGCTGCTAAGTGTTACTGCGTCACATAATAGAGCATGACTAGCACCTCCTGCTGGCTGCTAAGTGTTACTGCGTCACATAATAGAGCATGACTAGCACCTCCTGCTGGCTGCTAAGTGTTACTGCGTCACATAATAGAGCATGACTAGCACCTCCTGCTGGCTGCTAAGTGTTACTGCGTCACATAATAGCGTCCACTTGTCTCCCAGTATGAGCAACATTCAAATACGGCTCATCAGTGCCTTGAATATATCAACAACAACACTGACTTTCATGTATTATTATTTTTTGAGCAATGAAAGTTTAAAAAAAATAAAATCCCACTAAAATTCTTGGGGACCCAAAAGGGTCCCACTCAAAAAAGTGTTCAAAATAAGTTATACTTTTTTTTTTTTACTTTCAACGTTTAAAGTCTTTATAGATCAACTTCCGATCTGTTAATCAACTACAATTAATGACCTTTTTGTCCAAAACAATAACTTTTGTTTTATTTGGCCAAAAATGATGCAATATTTTCCTCAAAATATATTTTTTAATGTAATATTTGATGTGAAGTAATTTGTGCCTTGAATATGTCAATAACAACACTGACTTTGATTTATTATTATTTTTTGAGCAATGACAGTTATATAAAAAAAAATCCCACTAAAATTCTTGGGGACCAAAAAGGGTCCCACTCAAAAAAGTGTTCAAAATAAGTCTTACTTTTTTTGTTTTACTTTCAACGTTTAAAGTCTTTATAGATCAACTTCCGATCTGTTAATCGACTACAATTAATGACTTTTGTTTTATTTGGCCAAAAACACAAAATGTGCAATATTTTCCCCAAAAGATATTTTTATTTTTAAATATTTGAGATGAAGTAATTGGTGCCTTGAATATGTCAATAACAACATTAACTTTGATTTATTATTATTTTTTGAGCAATGACAGTTGTATAAAAAAAAAAAATCCCAACAAAATTCTTGGAGACCCAAAACGGTCCCACTCAAAAAAGTGTTCAAAATAAGTCATACTTTTTCTATTATGTGATGCAGTAACACTTTTTTTTTCAACGTTTAAAGTCTTTATAGATCAACTTCCGATCTGTTAATCGACTACAATTAATGACCTTTTTGTCATTAAAAAAAAGGTATGTTTTATTTGGCCAAAAACACAAAGTATGCAATATTTTCCCCAAAAGATATTTTAAATTTAAATATTTGATGTGAAGTAATTGGTGCCTTCAATATATCAATAACAACATTGACTTTGATTTATTATTATTTTTTGAGCAATGAGTTATATAAAAAAAAAAATCCCACTAAAATTCTTGGGGACCCAAAAGGGTCCCACTCAAAAAAGTGTTCAAAATAAGTCATACTTTTTTTGTTTTACTTTCAACGTTTAAAGTCTTTATAGATCAACTTCCGATCTGTTAATCGACTACAATTAATGACCTTTTTGTCATTTAAAAAAAGGTATGTTTTATTTGGCCAAAAACACAAAGTATGCAATATTTTCCCCAAAAGATATTTTAAATTTAAATATTTGATGTGAAGTAATTGGTGCCTTGAATATGTCAATAACAACATTGACTTTGATTTATTATTATTTTTTGAGCAATGACAGTTATATAAAAAAAAAATCCCACTAAAATTCTTGGGGACCAAAAAGGGTCCCACTCAAAAAAGTGTTCAAAATAAGTCATACTTTTTTTTTTTTACTTTCAACGTTTAAAGTCTTTATAGATCAACTTCCGATCTGTTAATCGACTACAATTAATGACTTTTGTTTTATTTGGCCAAAAACACAAAGTATGCAATATTTTCCTCAAAAGATATTTTAAATTTAAATATTTGATGTGAAGTAATTGGTGCCTTGAATATATCAATAACAACATTGACTTTGATTTATTATTTTTTGAGCAATGACAGTTATATAAAAAAAAAAAAATCCCACTAAAATTCTTGGGGACCCAAAAGGGTCCCACTCAAAAAAGTGTTCAAAATAAGTCTTACTTTTTTTTTTTAACTTTCAACGTTTAAAGTCTCTATAGATCAACTTCCGATCTGTTAATCGACTACAATTAATGACCTTTTTGTCCAAAACAATAACTTTTGTTTTATTTGGCCAAAAATGATGCAATATTTTCCTCAAAATATATTTTTTAATGTAATATTTGATGTGACGTAATTGGTGCCTTGAATATGTCAATAACAACCCTGACTTTGATTTATTATTATTTTTGGAGCGATGAAAGTTATTTAAAAAAAAAAAATCCCACTAAAATACTTGGGGCCCCAAAAGGGTCCCGCTCAAAAAAAGTGTTAAATATAAGTCATACCATTTTTTTATTTAACTTTCAATGCTTGAAGTCTCTACATCAACTTCCGATCTGTTATTGGATTACAATTAATGACCTTTTTGTCATAAATAAAAAACATGTGTTTTATTTGGCCAAAAACACAAAATATGTGATATTTTCCCCAAAAAATATTTGTTAATGTAATATTTGATGTGAAGTAATTGGTGGCTTGAGTAAGTCAATAACAACACTGACTTTGATTTATTATTATTTTTGAGTGATGAAAGTTTTTTTTTTTTAAATCCCACAAAAAAGTGTTTAAAATAAGTCTTACTTTTTTCTTTTTTTTTTACTTCTGTGCTGAAATCTCGAGATCAACTTCAAATCTATCCGACAATTATCTTTTATTAATATTGTTTTTTATGGGATTATTTTGTTTGTTTTATGCCCTTTATGTCGAAGAAAAGTGTGTTTTATGAGGGCAAAACACTTTTTTCTCCCCAAAATGTTTTGAAGTTGAATATATTTGATGTGAAGTCATTGGAGCTTTGTAAAGATCAATAATTGACTTTGATTATTATTATTTTTGGAGCAATAACAACTTTGGATGTTTACATTTCACCTGTTTGCTCTTGATTTGAGCTTTCTGTTAGTACCAATTTTACAATCCAATGACAAATGGCCCTGGGGGGCCCCCTTGCAAGGTGTGTGGCGCCCCCTGCTGGCGAGCAGCTGTACCTGCCGATGTTGTGGCTGGTCAGCAGGTGGAGCAGCTCGCAGGTTCTGGTTCGGACTGCTGGGTCTTCGTCCTTCAACAAAGCCTCCAGATGTCCCAGAAAGCCTGCAAAAGCCAACAGGTGTGAGGGCCACCTTGGACCCGCAGGTACCAGGTACCAGGTACCTTCACTGACGACTTGGTACAGGCGTTCCGGGTCGTGGGTCAGGTCGCACAGGGACGCCAGAGCCCGGAGCTTCTTGCCGGTGTCGGCCTCCTCCAGCTGGGCGAAGAGCTCCGGTATGGCCAGCCGCCCGAAGGCCACCGGAGCCCGGTTGGGGTCGAGATGAACTCCCGTCATTTGAGTCCAGGTCCGCAGCAGCGGATGAAGTCTTCCGCTCTTCAGGAACGGTCTGCTTCAAGAGTGACGTCACCACTCATACCACGACGCGCTGGTCACATGACTACTGTTGCCTAGCAACCAATGTAAACACCTCACGACGCCTTGGAATTGAGTCATTTTTTATTTAAAAGGGCGGCACGTCTTTTCTTTGAGTTTATGATCTCATTATCAATGACTCTGAATAACTATTGTGCTAAATGCTAAGCTAAGCTAGTTAGCGTCAACTGCTGCTTTTTTACTGTTACCATTCATTGTATTAATAACAAATATATAACAATATTGTCCTGTCAGCAAAACAAATAACTACAATTATGTCAAATTAATTGATTTGTAATGAAGTCAAATATCAATGGGTAACTATTGTGCTTAGCCGCTAAATGCTAAGCTAAGCTAGTTAGCATCATGAGGCTAAGCGCTGCTTTTTTACTGTTACCATTCCTTGTTATAATAATTATATAAAATGTTTTTCTGTCACCAAATAACCACAATTATGTCAAATGACTTGACTTGTAAAGAAGTCAAATATTAATGGGTAACTATTGTGCTTAGCCGCTAAATGCTAAGCTAAGCTAGTTAAGCATGAGGCTAACTGCTGCTTTTTTACTGTTAGCATTCCTTGTTATAATAATAATAAATAACCACATATATGTCAGATGACTTGACTTGTAATGAAGTCAAATATCAACAGCACACTTTGGTCGTCTGTAATAGTGCAGTTAAACATGGAAACAACAATAAAACCAGTATCAGCAGACAGGTCTTGTATTTAAGATTCTAGTGATTTTTATGCATCCTTTTCCTGTGATAAATATCAGGAGAGTTATGGATTCTTAAAACAGGTAAGAAAAAATGCACAATGCCAATGGGCTCAATATTTTAGGTGTGAAATTGGTGTTAAAAATATCATTTAAAAAAAAAGGTTGGTATTATTTGGTATGAAAAATAAAATGAAACTTTTCAGGTAAGAAAATCCTCTTCTGGTTGCTTGGATACAGCCTAAAATGTATCCTTATGAATAAATACTATGTGTATATACATACACATACTTATATACACACAGTATACTGCATGTTATTTTATGTTTATTAGTATGTACTGACCCTTTTAAACCTGAATAAATGAAATGAAAGATTGTTTAGTCCATTCATTTGAAAACTAAAGACATCTTCTGAATTAAAAAAAATAATAATAAAAAGACTTCCTTCCTCAGGCAGGATGTGATGGGTGTGCCGTCGCACGCCTTTCAGAGTTTCAAAACAAGAGACCAAGTGGAAAAAGGAAGCGGTGTCATTTCTTCTTCTTCTTGGTCTTCTTGCCGCCGTCGCCCTGCAGAGCGCTGCTTTCTCCCGCGCCGCTCTTCTGCTGTGCGCGTCTTCAGTTTGGGGATCATCTCGGCCACGTAGAACATCACGTCTTTACCTGAGGCACAAAGCGGCGTCTCGTCAGCGACCCGCCCACGTTTTGGCGAGGGCGTGCGGACTCACGGGTGGCGAAGTTGTCGAGGCACAAGCTGCCGTCCTCCTGCTTCAGCTGGACCCTGATCCGACCTTTGAACTGCACGTCCCGGTTCCACTCCCGGGATGCATCTTGTTCTGGGAAACACAAAGTGGACTCTAGTCCCGGGGGGACGCCGTTGCTACCACGTGGCGCGCTCACCTCCATGTAGACGTTCATGCCGGCCGCCGTCAGGACGTCTCGGATCTCGGCGCAAGAAGGGTTCTCCACCGCCTGCGGGCACAGCAAACATTTCTCTCACCATCTGAACTTTCTTTCCCTGCTACAATTCTCTCACTAGATTCTGTCAGGGGAATATTTTCCACCTTTAAACAGAATAGAGTGTCCTAGATTTGGCCTTGGTTCTGTAACAGTATTATTGGTGGTGTCATGAAGTACCAGCCTGGTGTGTTCAGGTTAACTTTCAGTTTCCATACCGGTCAAGGCATATTAACCTGGGTGGACAAAAGCATGAGAGACGGGCAACCATCTTAGAGACTGCTTGGACCTTTAGATAGCGGGGTTCCTCATCAAATGGAAATAGCCAAAGTCAAACCAATGGACAAATTCTGGGCCCATTTCATTGCTTCCTCAATTTTGCAAAATGTATTAATTGTGCGGCTTGATACATTCCTTGACAAAATTCAAGTAGTGAGTGAAAGCCATCAAATAGGTCATTGTTGATTCAACAGAAGAAAGCACCAAAAAAAAGTGCACCATTGGAGTATTCCTTGAGGTTCCCAGAGCGTTTAAATGACTAGACTTGAACAATATGGTATTAGGGGAAGAAACTATATGTCAAAATAGGAGATTTTTGCTCTCTTGAGGGCCC
>NC_084747.1:23223728-23256228 GCF_033978785.1 Entelurus aequoreus | reverse complement strand
CTAGCTTCGATAGCGCAACTCACCGCTCCTTGTCGGCGGGGTTCTTCGTCAAATGAGCCATCCTCGGCGGCTTTGCGGCCCAACGCCCGGTAGTGAATGCGGGCTGAGTGTTAAGACCGGCAAGGAGGTTATAATCGTACGAAGTAGAGAGCAGCGCGGCTACGGAACGCACCGTGTCCGCCGTGTGGACGCCGAGGGCGGAGCTGGTCTGCTTCTTTAGGCACCGCTCGGCGGCCTGGGCGTGCATTCATAATCAAACGCACCCTCGGAGGGTTGTGCTGCATTCAGGTCCCTGGAGCTCAATCTTGTAGGATAACTTCATGGAAAAAAGTAACTACATAATGCTTGTCAGCATTTACACAATTATCATTTTACAGATCAGAGTAGTGGAGTGTCATTGTATGTTCATTTCGTTCACAAAATATTTTCAAAATATTAAAACCCTTTTTTTATATAAAGGGAACAATCACTAGTTTTATATTTATAACAAGATCTCGATCAGAATGATTCAATTCACACATTACTTTTGTTATCCTAAAATGTTGATTATCATTTTATGTTTCTGTAACATTCCATAAGGCGGTGCCGTATTTCCATACTTTGGCAGTGATGTCACTAGAATTTTCATTCACCTAAAACATGTTTAGCATTTTAACGATAAAAGAAGAAGAAAAACCTCAAATAATAAGTACGAATAAAAGGCAATAATGGATATAAAAAAGTATACATACAATTACAATAAAATGAGGACGTAATAAAAATGTGAACCCGAAAAGTGAAACATTAATTAATAAAATAAAAATAAATATATATTTTTTAAATATATTATATATATTTCCATATTTTATATGTAGAAATATATATATATTTTTAAAGTGAATCTAAATTTTCTTTAACTCTTGAAATGAGTCTGGTTGCATGGAAAAAAAACGGCTCACAACTGGGAATCGGTTCTCCTCTTTTTTTTTGATTGATTGAAACTTTTATTAGTAGATTGCACAGTACAGTACATATTCCCTACAACACCCCAATAAGTTTTTACACTTGTTTAAGTCGGGGTCCACGTAAATCAATTCCTGGTACAAATATATACTATCATCATAATACAGTCATCACACAAGTTCATCATCAGAGTATATACATTGAATTATTGACATTATTTACAATCCGGGGGGTGGGATGTGGAGGGTTTGGTTGATATCAGCACTTCATTCATCAACAATTGCATCATCAGAGAAATGGACATTGGAACAGTGTAGGACTGACTTGGTAGGATATGTACAGCAAGTAGTGGACATAGTGAGTTCACATAGCATAAGAACAAGTATATACATTTGGTTATTTACAATCCGGGGAGGTGGGATGTGGTGGGGGGAGGGTGTTAGTCAAGGGTTGAGGTTGCCTGGAGGTGTTCTTTTAGTGCACTTTTGAAGGAGGATAGAGATGCCCTTTCTTTTACACCTGTTGGGAGTGCATTCCACATTGATGTGGCATAGAAGGAGAATGAGTTAAGACCTTTGTTAGATGGGAATCTGGGTTTGACGTGGTTAGTGGAGCGTTATCGTTATTAAAAGACAGTTCTACAAGACATCCAACGATGTGTTATTTAAAACAATAACATAACACCCCTGGTGTCGTGGTTATGGCGGTCATTTACGTGAAGGAAGAAGTTTGACATGTGGATTTTTGAAAGAAGGGGATGTTTAAATGTGGTTAGTTTTGTGTCGTAGTGACCAGAATTGCGTTTAACCAAAAAAAAGAGACACTGTTGAACGCACCTTGCCGCAGGTGGCATTCAGGTGCAGTTCACCGCTCCACCACGCGGGGTCGCTTCAGCGCGCGGGAGCGTGGTCCGGAGGCGTGAAATGCCCGGATGTTATTGTGGCTAGCTCTCTTAGCACCTCGGCTAGCCGCTGCCTCTCCGCCGCTCCGCTCTCTCTCAAGCTTCTCAGCCCCCCGAGCGACACAATCCGCCGCGTCGCCGATTCCAACTCCACCTTGCTAACTTATCATGCTCGATTTGAACGGGACAGCTCGTCGAGTGTCGGTGTAAATCGTAGATTTTGGCGGGGACTGGCCGCGGTTAACAATACGGGAGCTAAAGGCTAAAGCTAGCGTCTAAAGAGGTGAGCTAACGCGGCTAGCTTAGCTTAGCTTAGCAGCACTGCGGCTGTCATGGACGACAAATCTTTCACCAAGGAGTTGGACCAGTGGATCGAGCAGCTAAATGAGTGCAAGCAGCTTTCAGAAGGCCAAGTTCGGTCGCTCTGTGAGAAGGTAAGTTGTTTTTTTCCAATTCAATTCCTTTGGCCTCGCCTGTGGCCTACATTGCGAAATAGGCTGCGGCTAATTCCTGAATGATCATTTCCTGCTTCCTTAATGGCAACAAACATTTCCTGCTTCATTAACGGCAACAGACATTATATTCTTGGGGCACTTATTAAAAGACTTAAAATGGTCGATTATTGGCAGTCACCAAGCCCCCGAATGTCATTTTTGCTCTCGCCCCTTTAAATAGACGGAGCCGCTTTTCCTGTTTAAGGAGCGTCGCTGTCTGCTGACATCCTGACTCAACCTTTATTTGGAAATAGGACTTTTGAAAGAATTGTCTTTGGTCTAAAACACTGCCGCGGTTAACATGGCGGATGTGTGTTGTATGTACCGCGCCCTGCCTTTATCGATCATGCTTTATTGCTGACATAACTGCTTTGCTGCTTCAATTCAACACACCTTGATTTGACTCTAACAATAATATTCACCTTTGCCGCATGGGAAAAATAAGCCATTATAAATGTTCATTAACAGTGCAATTGATCAACATAAAGAAATCCTAGTAATTCACGGAATTCATGTGTTTATGATAGAAATGAGTCAGACTAACATTGTGTTAATAATGTACTTTTTTTCCTGCTCTTTATCACATGATTCATTCAAATGTCACATGCCTCTGATTGACATTTACGACTTTCATTTTCAAATCCGAGTATGTGGGGGGAAAAAAGAGTCAAACTTCAACAGACAGGACCGCCACAAATACATTTGGACTGCCATAAAAAGATCTGGGGCCGTACTTATCAAGCTTCTTAGAATGACTCCTAAGAAGTCTGCTAAGAGTTGACTTAAGAGTAAATAAATTCTTCGCTGAAAGCTGCACTTAAAAGTTAGTTATCAAGCGTCTTACTCACACTTTCAGCGAAGTGTAGGACTGAATCTTAAGTGTCACACTCAGAGCTGAATTACGACATTACTATGTGCCGTAAACGCAATTTTAGGTGACGTCATTTCTGTGTCCATAGAAATGACCAATCACGGAAGGGAATCCGTTGTCTAAGAATAAAGAAATATCTTGGAAATATTTAAGTGGACAATGGGAGTGTATATTTTGACAATAAACTACAAAATAATACAAAACAAACTAGTCCCCGCCGGCACTCACGCTACCGCTCCCTCTCTTCTCTCGCCCACACACTCACTGACGTCACTCACCTCACGGCCACACACATACGCTACTGTCATAACATTTTCTTTCCAATTCATTAATTAGGCAACTAATTTGAAACTGGTGTGGGTGGCTCTATATATACTAGCCCACTGCAGATACATGCAGAAATCAACAAGGAATCGAAAAGTATTAAATCTGTGACAAAAATAATATCCGCTCTGTCTAAACGATACCGTTTGATCAGCTGCTCGTCATCAAAAAAACAAAAAAAACATTGTTCCGTTCCCTGAACGTTGGCGCACGTCTCTCTCGCCTCAGTGCCATCCCCTGCTGGCAACTCCTAACCACTTAAGACACCTCTGAAGGTCTCTTAAATATCATGGAGAGTAGGAGTGATTCTTAGACTTAAGAACGTTGATAAAAAGCTTTTATTCTTAAGTTTGAGAGTAGGACTAAATTTCGCAAATTCTCAGGACCTAAGTGTAAAATGGCACTCTAAGAAGCTTGATAAGTATGGCCCCTGGTGTCATAAACTCGGTGGTGTCCAAACTGTGGTTTGTAGTCCGCACAAAGACAGCAGTAATGTAAGAAGAAAGTGCAAAACATTTGTTGTTACAGAATTAAAGAATATTATTATTTTATACATACATTATTTATTTAACGCTTAAATCTCTAGAGCAGTGTTTTTCAACCACTGTGCACACTAGTGTGCCGTGGGAGATGATCTAATTTCACCTATTTGGGTTAAAAATATTTTTTTGCAAACCAGTAGTTATAATCCGCAAATAATGTGCTGTTGTTGAGTGTCGGTGCTGTCTGGAGATCGGCAGACTTACCATGTTATACTCTTCCATATCAGTAGGTGGCAGCAGGTAGCTAATTGCTTTGTAGATGTGGGAAACAGCGGGAGGCAGTGTGCAGGTAAAAGGGTGTCTAATGCTTCAACCAAAAATAAACAAAAGGTGAGTGCCCCTAAGAAAAGGCATTGAAGCTTAGGGAAGGCTATGCAGAACGAAACTAAAACTGAACTGGCTACAAAGTAAACAAAAACAGAATGCTGGACGACAGCAAAGACTTACTGTGGAGCAGAGACGGCGTCCACAAAGTACACCCGAACATGACATGACAATCAACAATGTCCCCACAAAGAAGGATAAAAACAACTGAAATATTCTCGATTGCTAAAACAAAGCAGGTGTGGGGAATAGCGGTCAAGGAAGACATGAAACTGCTACAGGAAAATACCAAAAAAAAACAGAAAAAGTCACCAAAATAGGAGCGCAAGACAAGAAGTAAAACACTACACACAGGAAAACAGCAAAAAAGTCCAAATAAGTCAGGGTGTGATGTGACAGTACACCTACTTTGAGACAAGAGCTATATTGATGCATTCTTGGTTATGCTTTAAAGTCATATCCAACAATTGCGACTTTTTAATGTCAATATCGGCTGCTGAGTTTAATTTTTGAATGATTTCTGCTGGTAGTGTGCCTCCGCATTTTTTCAATGAAAAAAATGTGCCTTGGCTCAAAAAAGGTTGAAAAATACTGCTCTAGAGTCTACATAAAGTTCACATCTATCACTCGTTTTTTTTTTTTTTTTCTGCCCTTTTTGTCAAATAATTTCTTATTTTAATGGAAAAATCCCAAAATATGCAAAGTCTTCCACAAAAACTAGTGGAATGTTTGATGTGAAGTAATGGGAGCCTTGGATAGGTAAATAATTCATAAAAAAATATTAATTTTGGTTCAATATTATGTTTTCAGCAATGACAGTTTTAAAGAAAAAAAACAGCTTTGTTTTATTAGTCAATATTGCAACTTTTTCTAAATGACATTTCACAAGTAAGCTTTTTTATTCCATTTTTGTTAATTTTTTTGTTTATTTGAATAGTATTTTTAGAATGTCCTTTTAAAACATTAGCTGCAAATGGCCACACTTTTGACAGCTATGCAATAGATAATAAAAAATGACATCCGATAAGTCTATGGATAAAAAGTTGATCATAACGTACATCAGCATCTCTGCTTCAGTAAACAATGACGGTGATAATGTCACTTGCTAACTTGTCAGCCACTTCTCCAAGAGACTCCTTTTCAACACTCCTCGCACATTAACATTTCAAAAGGCACATATTTGTTGACCTGCAAAGTATTTTTTTGTCTGCTTGCGTGCTGGTTAGCTTGAAGCTAACAGCTAGCCTGTCTCTATCCTGGAACGATGCGGATACAGCGGCAGATAAAAGTGAAGTTTCCATGGACTCGCAAGGACTAAAGCAAGTCATTTACTGGAGACATGGCACAGGATGAAGTTAAAAAGGTTGACTTTACACTCACTTTTGTGTTTACCATCAAGTCTTTCTTTTGACAGCCCCGCGTGCTAAAGTTATCCCAGTGCAAACTGAAGCCGTATTTGTCAGTGAGTAAACTTTCACTGAATCAAAATTTACGACCATTAAAAACGCAATAAAGGGGGACGGAAATTTGACTCGGCAAATATAAACTAAACTAAACACCGGCGGAAAGCGATAATCGATATAAAAAAATCTGCGTCCGGAGATGTGCGTCCTTTCTGATTTCAATGCATAAAAAGAGACAAAAAGTGCGTTAACGTCAACAGTGTAGTATCTGCAGATGTAGTTCAAAAGACAGATACCATATACGTCAAAATGCCAAATATCACCATCTAAAATCAATCTTTATTTTATTATGATTCTGAATCAAATTAAATAACTTTCAAGGATCGATTATTTCAAAACAAATTCCCCTCATTTTGCTGCGTCACAGGTCAGCAGTAGAGGTGTACCCATTGATCGATGTACCCATGCATCACGATTGCAACCTTGACAACGTCGAATAGCTTGAATCATGTCCAATTATCCATTATTTACGCCTGTTTAATAAAGTAATAGACGCTTCTAAGAATGCAGATCTGGCGCAGACAAAGGGAAGCGAACATTCTAACCGCGGCGCTAAGCTAGCTTGTGTGTGTAGTAGCGAAACAAGAAAAGAATAAGTGCTTTGTACGTTCCCACAGAAAACTAATAGGAAACATGTGAGATGAGAAAGTAGAAGAGGAAATGAGCAATGGGGAGAGACAATAAGATCCATACAGTGCAGTCAGCCATAGATATGAATGAGTAGATAGACCACGCACATATATGCTGTCTGATCTTCTGGGATTCTAGAAGGCATGACAATGAATGTCTGCTCGCTGAAAGATGATGAATGATTTGGCTAGCAGCTACACATACAGTATCTAGTCTTCCAGGTACTCACATCCACATGTGTAAGAGTTTAGGTTAGAGCATATTCCATGTAAATGATGTACATATGGCCAACAATATTGCTTTTAATACTAGCGTTATATCCTGATAATGCATCTTGATCACACAGTCTAGCTGTGTCCCACTAATTTGACCGCGACAAGCCAACAAACGCATCCTCAACGCAATGTAGCGTCCTGGATAGCGGCTAACGTCCCCTCCACAGTGCACAGCTGCTCCGAGGCTGGTAATCCTCGCTGCCATGGCGTCAAATGAAGGGTTTCTTCCAAGTATCACTGGAGGACGAGGAATAGCTAAACATGCTACACTGTAAGTCAGGCTAGCCGCTAACGCACAGGAGGACTTTTAGGGCTGGAATTGAGGGATTTTAATCAGAGCAAATTGTAGAAAAAAAATCCATATATTTAATTGATATTGTGACACCGCCATCCTGTCTTTTTGTCTGATTATAATTGTGATGAAAAATGTAATCATTGAATGATGTGGAAGTATCCACACTGGAATGACCAATGTATCACCTTGGTATTGGATCCATACCCACATGTGTAGTATTACCCAGAACTACCAACATTTCAAGGCTTTACATCTGAGAAGAAATCAACATTTAACATATATTAGCCACACCGGACCATAAGCCGCAGATCTATAATATTATATAAATGTTTATTTACATCCTTATTTGTTTCCTGTGAAACGGCTGATTAGTCAAAACACAAGTCATGGTCATGGACCTACTAGCTGCACAAGCTAGCGCTCCAATTAGCTAATTAGACTCAATAACTTCACAGGGATGTCTTGGTGAATTTACGAAACTGAAACAACACAAAGTTGATAATACTAACACTTGTAAACGTGTTAGCATACTTGCTAATGCTAACCACGCCAGCTTGATTACATAACGATAGCAGGTACAAATAAGCATGAAAACACTCCTACAGACATCACACATGGGACGCTTTAGCAATCAAGAATTGTTGTAGTTATATTGTAAATCTTGCAAATGTTGTTTGGAGTGATGAATGAAGAATCCTTTCCAGCAGAAACGCTATGGACGGATATACTTCCGGCAAGAAAGAGTGTTTGAGAACCACTGCCCTCGTAGTTTCAAACTTTTTTTCACCGAGTCCTACCTCGGTAAAAACCCGGCTCTCCTAGTACCACCACAATGACAAACGTTGAAATACAGTAGCATAGTGGGCTTAAGTATTCATTAAAACTATTTTCTTAGTTTTACTTAACAATTGTAGTTAATATTTTTGGCCACTTTAACATGACATACAGTTTGAAAAGCAACACTGTTAAAATATAGGAAAATAAAACTATTTAATGTAGTGATTCTTTGCTGTACCTCTAGATAAAGCCTGTGGTACGTCTACCACAGTTAGCTAATAACATTGAACTCTCCAAGGCTCTTAATATCACTAATTATTGACAATGTCATACAAATGAACTCTCCACGGCTCTTAATGTCACTAATTATTGAAAATGTAATAACATTGAACTCTCCAAGGCTCCTAATGTCACTAATTATTGAAAAGGGAAACTGCGCATCTAAATTGACTTGAAGATGGTCAAACCTTCTGATCATGTCTCCCCCTAGTGGTTGTGTCCCTAAATAACCACCTAGTGTTTATTCCTGTGGTTATTAGGTGGCGGTATGCGCAGTAACTCCGCTTTGTTACACCGCTCATCACACTAGGCGTGTAACGATGAACGGTATGATGATAAACTGAGGTAAAATATCCCACGGTTAAAAAGACAATTTTTCTAAAGTAAAATTAGCGTGATTGCTAACACTTTGACAAAGTCAAGGACTGGTGACACTGGACACTCTTTTACTGGAGCAGCAAGCAAGCTTAAACGCTAACAGGAAAACAAGAGACATTAATGTTTTTCCCCATTAAGAAACAACATTCCCCAATTGTACAAACACATTACGGTCTGAGATATTTCATTGTAAACATTGAACCTACATGTTGTGCTACTCCAAGGAATATGTCAACAGGAAGTCAGTTTGCATGACGTGACACACCTTCATTAAAATAAATATGAAACATTTTACAAATTAAAACAGAAGAACATAATTAGGCACTCAAGTAAAAATAATGTGTTATATATACATATATAACACATAGGGGTGTCCAAAAAAAAGATTTTTGAATGAATCGCAATTTTTATTTGTGTATTCGCATTAATAATCAATTCAAAAAGCAAATACAATTTTTCTTTTTTCAAAATCACTGTGGTAAATGTTTGGGTAGAATTTTATCAAACAAAACCAGTTTTATTTTAAGTAATCCAGACATTTATCAGAGCTGTTTATTTTATGGAGGAATGTAGTTAATTATAGAACTGACACCCAATTAGAGACCTAACGCTAAAGGGTATAATGTGTCCCATGAAAAACCCTTCAACAGGAACTCTCTAATAACTAAAGTTCATTATTCACCTTGGGTGAATAATGTGAACTCACTATACCGGTAGTTTTTAGTTCTTTCATGGCGAGTTTACTGACAGATATAAGAACTTTACACTACTTGTATATTAGAAATTGCAACAGCATAGGATGAATGTCACATAACAAGAAGATAGAGAAAAAGAAGCTTATCGACTACGGTGTCTGCACGGACTACAATGTCGGACACACGCAAATTCTCAGGACTTATGCAGATCCCAAATACACATCAGCACATATCAGAAGGTAAGAAAAGTTGGTTTTGCACAGTATTGGGGAAAAAAACGCCAGACAATGTCTGCTAACAGGTGCCATTTTGGGGTCCTTACACGCACCATAATAATAATGTATGTTGAAGCACAGTACGTCTGACTATGGTAGCCATAATGCTCCGACAATCCATCAAGCGGTGTGGCTTCATAGCTTACCAAAGTCGCACTAAAACATTTTGACAGATTTTTGAGAGTCATGTGTAATGATATATATTCTCAATTTAAAGTTTTGGTGTTTACTGGCGTCATCTTGCAGTTTACACGTACCTCTTATGTTTGACTGCCATCTACTAGTCACACTTATCATTACACCATGTACCAAATAAAATAGCTTCCTGGTCGGTAAGCAAAACCAGAATTATTCTGTACATCGGGTCATAAAGTGCACTGTCCATTTTTGAGAAAAATGGAAGGATGTTAAGTGCGCCTTATAGTCTGAAAAATACAAAAACAATGTAGGCCATAATCGTGCAGCCCTTTGTGTAAGACTAGATCTTATGTGAACACTATTTCTTTCCTATGTGGACTAAAAGTGCAGTTACTTCTGATATCCATAAGGTGTCATCTTTCACAATTTTGATATTTACTTTTATTTATGTTCTTTTGTTTCTACCATATTACTTTGTTTATAATGCTGGTGCACATTCAAATTCTACTTGAGGGGTAACAGTGTTATCTACAAAGGAAAAACATTTGTAATAAAACTGGATTAAACAATGTTCTTTTGGAACATTTTGAGCACATTTAAAATCCCTGCGATAATAATACCCACTACTACACCCAATGTCATTAAAAAGTATTGAGTTTGAATCGACAATTGTTTTGAATCAAGAAGGTGTTCGGAATGAAATCATTACCCCCAAGAATGGAATGGTGTGGTGCCCAAAGATTCACAGCCCTAATAACACAAAAAGTATATTCTGTGGCTATTTGCTGTCTAGCTTTTAAATCTAATTTGGCTAGAAGTGTGAGTGAGTTTATTTTGAGCACAATCAACAATACCGTGATAACAGTTCATGTTGACGTGATATGAAATGTATTCATAAAAACAAATATATACAGTAACACAAAAACAAGCTGTCTCTGTGATCACTATAGGTGTATAAATAATAATATAGTGTTAAATCAAATCAGTCCCTTGGGCACAAAACTGAAAATAATACAGCTCTCCAAAAAGTGCACTTCTGCTGCTATTTGACATAACTGTTTGTTATGATGCTTTGACATTTTTGCACTTTATTTCTTTATTGAAAGAAAATTCTATGAAGAGAAAAGTTGTTTGCAAATGTAGATACAATGCTAAAAAAATGAAAAGTTAAAGCTAAAAAAATAAATACACTTTGAGTTAACATTATTTCCTTATATGGGGAAAGATGTTATGAGCTAGGGAATATAACAACGACACTACCCAGCATGCAACGGGAGTGACGAGCATGCGCGGTAGCCCCGAAACGTGTTGTTGCATAGTGAAAGTAAACGTCAAGAACTCAGCCAACACGCCTCGTCTGCATTATTTATAATTAGACAGACAACACATATACAGTGTGATTTTGTAACGTTTACAAGGAAAGAAAAACGAAAGTTAAAAAAGGGAGATGTCATATATGTATGTGCTGCGGTTGTTTTAAGAAGGTTGCGACAGCTGCTGTAAAGGAGGTGCGTTGCTAGCATGGTTGCTATGTTTCCGGTTGGTGGTAAAAGTGTTGGTCATGTGTTTGTACCCTGCTCAAATCTCTCAGTAAAGTTATTCATTGGATTATAGCTTTTGTTTTGAACTTTATTACACCATGGAGCGCCTTTTCCCGTCCATTGTTTTCCTGCTTTCCCTATCTGCGCCTAACGTGACGTCATTTCTTGTGATATCCTACGGAGCATTTCTGGTCGGGACGGGATTCGTTCCCAGGGATTCGAATAAAGAACCAACTCTTTTTCTTTACTATAGTGGTCTCGATAACTGGTACCGGTTCTCAAAAAGGGATTCGAGTCCGAGGACTCGGTTCTTTTCTTATCGAACAACCGAGAAAACCGGTTTCGAGTATCATCCCTATTCATACACACCTGGGGCCTCATGTAACAACAGTTGTGTGGTGTTCTTACTAAAAAGAGGCGTACGTTCAAATCCAGAAAGCGACGTCCGCCAGTAAATATTCAGATGTATTAAAGTGTGGACAAACATGTGGCTCCACATGCCCACTTATTGATATGCAATGATACTTTTTAGAGTTGGTATAGTACCGAATATGATTTATTAGTATCGCGGTACTATACTAGTACCGGTATACCGTACAACCCTACCATCCATTTTCTACCACTTGTCCCTGTAATTTATAGCAAAAGCCATTCATACAGTAGCCTGCTCAGATTACTTTCATGAGGGACACAATCACAGTAGACAATTGGATGGGTGGATTTATTATGAGGAAGACTTTGACTCTTGTTTGATTACTCAATTTATTAATACAAACCAGCTAATTGTTCATATGTGTCTGACGAGCACGTCAATCAGTCTGGGGAGTTAAAGTTGGCACTTTTTAATGCAAACTGTTAGCCAGCATCAGTGCTGTGTGTGGCTAAAGTATCCACAGCCTGCAGAGATGTTCGTGCAGCAGCCATGACGTCGGCACGAGGTTAGTGCTGGACAATTCTTTCAATTTTCATTTGGATTAAGGCTTCTCATGGTCATGAAAATGCAATAATCGGAAAAACCAAATAAACATCCCAGAGCTTGTGACGGTGAAACGGATGAGTGAGCGTATGACTGGAAAAAATAGCACATCTACTCAAAGTGTGGGATCTCATCATGGTTACTACTTTTTATTTGACACTGCGCCAATCAATAATCAGTAAACACAACAAAAAAGTAAGGCTTATGATTTCCGCGTTGAAGTAACCGCGGTTGGAGTCACATAATTGGCCGTTAAAACGGAATCCGCTGATAAACATTAATAATATCAGGGAAATTGACATAAATATGAGTGAAATGTTGTCGTTGTGAGAGAAAGGAACATATTTTTGGGAAAATATGTCCGGGAATGCTCATTCACCCCCGAAACACGTCCTGAACTAAACAATGTGGAGACGGCCACTTGAAACAGTAGCTGAACTATGGAGCTAAAGCTAGCAAGAGCAATCAATACACCCACAACACATGTCATCTGTATGTGTTGTTGTGAACGACATCATGGATGTAACATTAATGTACAATTAATCATACACACACAACATATGTCATCTGTTGTGTTGTTGTGAACGACATCATGGATGTAACATTAATGTACAAACAATCATACACACACAACATATGTCATCTGTTGTGTTGTTGTGAACGACATCATGGATGTAACATTAATGTACAAACAATCATACACACACAACATATGTCATCTGTTGTGTTGTTGTGAACGACATCATGGATGTAACATTAATGTACAAACAATCATACACACACAACACATGTCATCTGTTGTGTTGTTGTGAACGACATCATGGCTGTAACATCAATGTACAAACAATCATACACACACTTGAGAGTCGCAGCCTCTCTCTCTCTTTTTTTAACAACCTCAAGTCCTTTCTTTACTTTCTTTAACAGCACAGCACACTTTCCCCCTTCACAATAATAGAGCGGTGCGCCACATCCGGTCTAACAGTTGCAAGAAGTACTTTAAACATGCATAATGTACTTAGAGCACTTATTGATACATTTTACACAATGAATATATATTTTTAATTGCCACAAGATGGATAGCATCTATATATATATATATACAGGTAAAAGCCAGTAAATTAGAATATTTTGAAAAACTTGATTTATTTCAGTAATTGCATTCAAAAGGTGTAACTTGTACATTATATTTATTCATTGCACACAGACTAATGCATTCAAATGTTTATTTCATTTAATTTTGATGATTTGAAGTGGCAACAAATGAAAATCCAAAATTCCGTGTGTCACAAAATTAGAATATTACTTAAGGCTAATACAAAAAAGGGATTTTTAGAAATGTTGGCCAACTGCGTTGACCCTGGATCTCAGGAAACAGAGTGGACCGACACCAGCAGATGACATGGCACCCCAAACCATCACTGATGGTGGAAACTTTACACTAGACTTCAGGCAACGTGGATCCTGTGCCTCTCCTGTCTTCCTCCAGACTCTGGGACCTCGATTTCCAAAGGAAATGCAAAATTTTCTTTCGTCAGAAAACATGACTTTGGACCACAGTCCAGCTCTTTTTTCCAGGGTCAACGCAGCCGTCTACCAGCAAGTTTTAGAGCACTTCATGCTTCCTGCTGCTGACCTGCTCTATGGAGATGGAGATTTCAAGTTCCAACAGGACTTGGCGCCTGCACACAGCGCAAAATCTACCCGTGCCTGGTTTACGGACCATGGTATTTCTGTTCTAAATTGGCCCGCCAACTCCCCTGACCTTAGCCCCATAGAAAATTTGTGGGGTATTGTGAAAAGGAAGATGCAGAATGCCAGACCCAAAAACGCAGAAGAGTTGAAGGCCACTATCAGAGCAACCTGGGCTCTCATAACACCTGAGCAGTGGCAGAAACTCATCGACTCCATGCCACGCCGCATTAACGCAGTAATTGAGGCAAAAGGAGCTCCAACCAAGTATTGAGTATTGTACATGCTCATATTTTTCATTTTCATACTTTTCAGTTGGCCAACATTTCTAAAAATCCCTTTTTTGTATTAGCCTTAAGTAATATTCTAATTTTGTGACACACGGAATTTTGGATTTTCATTTGTTGCCACTTCAAATCATCAAAATTAAATGAAATAAACATTTGAATGCATCAGTCTGTGTGCAATGAATAAATATAATGTACAAGTTACACCTTTTGAATGCAATTACTGAAATAAATCAAGTTTTTCAAAATATTCTAATTTACTGGCTTTTACCTGTATGTATGTATGTATGTATGTATATATATATATATATATATATATATATACATTTGTTTTTAGTTGACACAAAAAGCACACACTGTATGATGGTAAAAAAAAGTGTAAAAACCATTCAAACGGAAAAACTGAATTGTATTGTTTTGGTTTTTATTGTTATTTAAATGTATTATCACTATTATTATTTTACTTGTTGTGGTTCATTTGTTACTAAATTATAGATGTGTTCTTTTTAAAACAATATTTAAAGTTGAGTTTTGGTGGTACAATAAATACTCGTGTTTTCAAATGAATGAATGATGGTGTAACTAATCCTGATTACAATATCAAATACAAATAATTGTGATTATTATTTTGGCCATAATCGTGAGGCAGCGCACATTTTTCCACGTCAACGTCAGTTTTGATACACCTCAACTTTTCAGCGAAAAGGGTCATAGAGCAGGTTTTTTTGAGCCCCTGGTCTGCCAGACCATAAGAAGATGTAGCAGGAAGGATCGCTGTTGTCTCTAGTGGGGCAACGGGAAATGTATTTGGATTTTCCTGTGCGCGTTAAAAGTCTAAGTCAGGAAGTGCTTAGAAATCCAATACAAAAATGACGTGGACATGAATGCAACATTTGAGTGTGGTGTCATCAGCCCACCACCACCTTTTTGTCTGTGCAATGATGAGGCAATGTGATATTCTTTCAGGCCAAGGAGATTCTGACCAAGGAGTCCAACGTTCAGGAGGTGAGACATGTTTACACTTTGATAGCCTGCCGTCCAACACCACCTCGTTCTTATCCACGTTTGGTCGTCCCAGGTGCGATGCCCGGTGACGGTGTGCGGCGACGTGCACGGCCAGTTCCACGACCTGATGGAGCTGTTCAAGATCGGCGGCAAGTCCCCCGACACCAACTACCTGTTCATGGGCGACTACGTGGACAGAGGCTACTACTCGGTGGAGACGGTCACGCTGCTCGTCACGTTAAAGGTGAGCGCCAGCTCTCCGCCGGGCCGGGAAGCCTCTGAACGCTTGCTCCCGTGTGCTTCAGGTGCGTTTCCAGGAGCGGATCACCATCCTGCGAGGAAACCACGAGTCTCGGCAGATCACGCAAGTGTACGGCTTCTACGACGAGTGCCTGAGGAAGTACGGCAACGCCAACGTCTGGAAGTACTTCACGGACCTGTTTGACTACCTGCCGCTCACCGCGCTGGTTGACGGACAGGTGGGCGGGGTCGTCGTCTTATCCCCGCACTCGTAAACCTTGCCTGCTGAGGTTGATGTTCCTGTCTTCTTCTGCAGATCTTCTGTCTGCACGGAGGTCTGTCCCCCTCCATCGACACCCTGGACCACATACGAGCTCTGGACCGCCTGCAGGAGGTCCCTCATGAGGTGGGCTGTCAAAAGCAATCCATTTTCCACAATTCTTAATCAATTATCTATTTTTAGTGGATTTATTCATTTATTGGCAAATCTGTCCTGTCCAGCCACTCAGACATATCATGATTGTGATTGACATCTGCTGTACACATTTACTTTAGAAAAGATACTTCTCTTCTTGCCTTATTTGTATTTGACTTTATTCAATATTTGGCTAGCATTTTGTCAAACAAAAGCAGTTTTCTTTCCAGGCTACAGCGCGCACCGGTATATTAACCACACCCACTGAATATTTTTCTATATATTAGTCGCACCGGACTATAAGCCGCAGATATATACGTTGTGAAATGAGGTTTTTACACTGTAAGATTCTGTAAATGTTTATTTACATACCTTAATTGTTTCCAAACGCTGTCTGTAACGCGGCAGTAAAACGGCTATCAAACAAAACAGAAGTCATGGACCCGCAAGCTGCGGAAGCTAGTACCTCATCCAGACTGGTACCTCTCCAGAAATGAACCGTGGCCACCTGGTACTCTCCCCCGGCAGGAAAGCAGGCACAGAGCAGAAAAGCGGCAGATCAAATGGTACCGTATTTTCCAGGGGGTAGAGCGCAGCCACTAAATACAACAAAAAAAAGATCCATATATTAGCTGCACCGGACTATTAAGCCGCAGATATATATGTCTTGAAATGAGTTATTTACACAGAAATATTTATTTACATACCTTGTTTCCAAACGGTGTCTGTAACGCGGCAGTAAAACGGCTATCAAACAAAACAGAAGTCATGGACCCACAAGCTGCGGAAGCTAGTACCTCATCCAGACTGGTACCTCTCCAGAAATGAACCGTGGCCACCTGGTACTCTCCCCCGGCAGGAAAGCGGGCACAGAGCAGAAAAGCGGCAGATCAAATGGTCTAAAAAGGGGTCTATTTAGAGGAAATACCGTATTTTCCAGGGGGTAGAGCGCAGCCACTAAATATAACAAAAAAAAGATCCATATATTAGCTGCACCGGACTATTAAGCCGCAGATATATATGTCTTGAAATGAGTTATTTACACAGAAATATTTATTTACATACCTTAATTGTTTCCAAATGGTGTTTGTAACACGGCAGTAAAACGGCTATCAAACAAAACAGAAGTCTTGGTCATGGATCCACCAGCTGCAGAAGCTAGCTCTCCAATCAGCTAAACAGACTCAATAACTCCACGGAGACGTTTTGGTGAATTTGTGCAAGTGAAACAATACAAAAAGAATGCCATTGTAAGTTAATAATACTAACACAGACACTTGTAAACGTGTTAGCGTATTAGCTCATGCTAACAAGGCTAGCGGCATCACATTGCAATAGCAAGTACAAATATGCATGAAAACACTCAAGATATCACACATGTGACGCTTTGTTGTAGTTATATTGTAAAAGTAACAAACATTGCTTAGAGCAGTGCTTCTCAAACAGTGGGGTGGGGAGGCGTGTGACCCCTAGGAACATGTTGGGGGTTTTTTGCACCACCAAAATGTGATGAAGCGCTTCACTGCAACCACGGTTATTTCCTTTAATGGTAATAAGCTTACAATGTTATGCAGAGGTATACTTATAATAATTTTATAGACTAATGATACTATTTATAGTCACAGCGGAGAGTGTGGGGGGGCACTAAATATTTTCTTCTTCCTGGGGGGGGCGTGACAGAAAATAATTGAGAAGCACTGGCTTAGAGTGATGAATGAAGAATCTATACGAGTAGAAACGCTAGAAGACTAAAGGGTGGGGGGGTAAACACTACCGATAGATGGAAGGACACTGCAACACTTGCACTCAGCAAATCTCGTCCTAAAGATGGCGCCGTAGCACAAACACCCTCTGTGTTTTGAATAGAATCATTTTTATGACAGCCGTAGAAGAAGAACAATCCATGAATTAGCCACAGGGTTGAAAGTTTAGGAAAAAAGTTGGGAAGTATTTACATCAGGGGTCACCAACCTTTTTGAAAGCAAGAGCTACTTCTTGGGTAGTGATTAATGCGAAGGGCTACCAGTTTGATACACACTTAAATAAATTGCCAGAAATAGCCAATTTGCTCAATTTACCTTTAACCCTGTTATTATTAATAATTAATTATATTTACACTTAATTGAACGGTTTAAAAGAGGAGAAAACACGAAAAAAAATGACAATTAAATTTTGAAACATAGTTTATCTTCAATTTCGACTCTTTAAAATTCAAAATTCAACCGAAAAAAAGGAGACAAAAACTAGCTAATTCAAATCTTTTTGAAAAAATAAAAAAAATAATTAATGGAACATCATTAGTCATTTTTCCTGATTAAGATTAATTTTAGAATTTTGATGACATGTTTTAAATAGGTTAAAATCCAATCTACACTTTGTTAGAATATATAACAAATTGGACCAAGCTATATTTCTAACAAAGACAAATCATTATTTCTTCTAGATTTTCCAGAACAAACATTTTAAAAGAAATTCAAAAGACTTTGAAATAAGATTTACATTTGATTCTACAGATTTTCTAGATTTGCCAGAATTATTTTTTTGAATTTTAATCATAATAAGTTTGAAGAAATATTTCACAAATATTCTTCGTCGAAAAAACAGAAGCTAAAATGAAGAATTAAATTAAAATGTATTTATTATTCTTTACAATAATAATTTTTTTTTTTACTTGAACATTGATTTAAATTGTCAGGAAAGAAGAGGAAGGAATTTAAAAGGTAAAAAGGTATATGTGTTTAAAAATCCTAAAATCATTTTTAAGGTTGTATTTTTTCTCTAAAATTGTCTTTCTGAAAGTTATAAGAAGCAAAGTAAAAAAAAGAATTTATTTAAACAAGTGAAGACCAAGTCTTTAAAATATTTTCTTGGATTTTCAAATTCTATTTGAGTTTTGTCTCTCTTAGAATTAAAAATGTCGGGCAAAGTGAGACCAGCTTGCTAGTAAATAAATGCAATTTAAAAAATAGAGGCAGCTCACTGGTAAGTGCTGCTATTTGAGCTATTTTTAGAACAGGCCCGCGGGCTACTCATCTGGTCCTTACGGGCTACCTGGTGCCCGCGGGCACCGCGTTGGTGACCCCTGATTTACATTTATCAGAGCTGTTTGTGGAGAAATGTAGTGCCTCTTAGAAGAGGATGGCGCCGTGGTACTAACGAGTGCCTCCCGTCCTCGCAGGGCCCCATGTGTGACCTGCTGTGGTCGGACCCCGACGACCGTGGCGGGTGGGGCATCTCCCCCCGAGGTGCGGGCTACACCTTCGGACAGGACATCTCTGAAACCTTCAACCACGCCAACGGCCTCACGCTGGTGTCCCGCGCCCATCAGCTGGTCATGGAGGTACGTTTTCTACATCTATTTTGGGGCGCCTGAGTGGCGTTTCCATGGCAACGGTATTTCTCAAATGCACTCCCCCTCCCTGTTGCTACGCAACCGCTGGTGTCATGAAACGCAGGGCTACAACTGGGGCCACGACAAGAACGTGGTGACCATCTTCAGTGCTCCCAACTACTGCTACCGCTGTGGCAACCAGGCGGCCATCATGGAACTGGACGACACCCTCAAGTACTCTTTGTAAGTATCCCGCCCTGCCCTCGCTCGCGGCCACACAGCACGCACGTCACACTCTTTCCTCCCGCAGCCTCCAGTTTGACCCCGCCCCCCGCCGCGGCGAGCCCCACGTGACCAGACGCACTCCCGACTACTTCCTGTGAATGTTTGACGCCGCCCCGATCGTCGCCCACAAGCTCCGCCCCTCCTTTCCCCCCCTCCCCGCCCTCGTTACTGTACCGAGAAGAAAAGAAGCGATTGGCTGAATAAAGTACCGATGACTTAAACGTAGCGTGCCCCGCCCCTCCCCCCACAGTCGTGTTTTCACTCTGCCGTCATTACCGCTGTGCTTCTGGAGTAAAACTACACGTGCAACTAAGATGTTACTTCTTCTTTTTTTTGTTGGTTTCAAAACACGTTTTTAAGACAACATAATAAAACTTCCAAGGTGGACCAAATGTGCCATATTCTGATCCTTTTCCGACAACTGTTGTTTTCCCCTCTTGTCCTTTTTAAGCCCGACACAACCTCATGTCATCACATTTGTGCTTTTTCTGTTTGGTACAAAAGAGGACAAAGAAAGTCTGCTTCAAGTAGTTCAGCTGTGAGTTTTAGCTGCAGCCAGCGCTGCTCATCAAGTCAGCAACTATATTACTGTCATTTGAATAAAGACTACAGACCTACAAAATAAAAATGTCCTATTGACAAACTTGTGGCCCGACTCCGCCCCTTTTTTCCCCTCATCTTTGATATTCACTGACATGAACATCATTATGATTGAAACTTGTATTAGTAGATTGCACAGTACAGTACTTATTCCGTAACACCCCAATAAGTTTTTCAACTTGTTTAAGTCGGGGTCCACGTAAATCAATTCATGGTACAAATATATACTATCATAATACAGTCATCATCAGAGTATATACATTGAATTATTTACAATGTGGTGGGGAGGTTAGGTTGTAGAGCGAGCAGAAAGCATAAGAACAAGTATAGACATTTGATTATTTACAATCCGGGGAGGTGGTTCGCTGCCTGGAGGTGTTCTTTTGAAGGAGGATAGAGATGCCCTTTCTTTTCCGCCTGTTGGGAGTGCATTCCATATTGATGTGGCATAGAAGGAGAATGAGTTAAGACCTTTGTTAGATCGGAATCTAGGTTTAACGTGGTTAGTGGAGCTCCTCCTGGTGTTGTGGTTATGGCGGTCAGGAAGTAGTTTGACATGTACTTGGGTATCAGGGAGGTGTAGCGGATTTTATAGACTAGGCTCAGTGCAAGTTGTTTAACTCTGTCCTCCACCCTGAGCCAGCCCACTTTGGAGAAGTGGGTAGGAGTGAGGTGTGATCTGGGGTGGAGGTCTAGAAGTAATCTGACTAGCTTGTTCTGAGATGTTTGGAGTTTAGATTTGAGGGTTTTGGAGGTGCTAGGGTACCAGGAGGTGCACGCATAATCGAAAAAGGGTTGAATGAGAGTTCCTGCTAGATTTGTTGACCAGAGAGGAGATTCTGTAGAGAAATCTTCTTTGTTGGTTGACCTTTTTGATGACCTTGGTTGCCATTTGATCACAGGAAAGATTAGCCTCTAGAATGGAACCTAGGTAGGTGACCTCATCTTTCCTGGTGATAACAAATAGTCCCATGACAGACAACATGCAGAGTTATAAAACGTATACATTTCCTGATCTACTTAGTTGCGTCACTGTATGACAAAGTCATTGAATATAATCAAACAATATATAGCCTATGGCTTTGCACTTTGTTATATATATATATATATATATATATATATATATATATATATATATATATATATATATATATATATATATATATATATGTATATATATATATATACATATATATATATATATATGTGTATATATATATATATATATATATATATATATATATATATATATATATATATATATATATTATGCATTCTATTTTACATACTTTGAATTTACAACCCCCTGGCGCTGTTTTGTACTGTTTTTGTACTACTTTCTCAACTGTTTGTAAATGTTGAAATGTATGTATAAAGGTATATAAAATCCCAAAATAAATCAATTAAACTATCAATGATTTGTTCAATTGTAACACAATCGCTTTCCGCTGGGAAGCCAAACTGCGGCCGCTACTAAAGTATCGCGAGAGAGCGCGAGGTTATGAACGTGAGCCAACAGCAGCTGGCGTCGTGACTGACGTATCGCGAGAGACTGCGGGATGTTCGCTGCGGCTAATGTGGCTAGTCGCAGCTAGCTTCGCGATGGAAGCTTTAAAGTTGTGAAGGTTAGTACTTTTTTATTACATTTGCCTGTTGGCTTCAGTCGTGTAAGGTCCGACGATCGCCACTTTGAAGCTTTCTTCATGTTAGGCCACCTGCTTGAAGCTAAAAACAATGCTTTTTGCTACCGCTTGTCCCTTTCGGGGTCGCTGGAGCCTAGCTGAGCTGCTCTTGTTCTTTACTATTACTGCTCATTTACCTTTGAAAACAAAGTCCTTATATTCATCAAACATGGCTGTGGAAGGAGTCTTTTTATGATTTAATACAAATAATTCCTATTAGGTTTGAAGGACGTCCTGTCAATCACAGTAGGAATTATTTCACAGACGTTTCATTTATCCAATTAAAAGAAGGATTCGGGAGTGTAAAAACAATTTACGTCAAGTAAAAAAATGTTTGCAAGTATAAAGACAATTTTCTTCAATTAAAAAAACCCTACATTTTCCACAAGTAAAAATTATTTGAGAGTATAAAAACGAATTTCTTTAATCAAAAAACGATTTGCAATCATGAAAACAATTGTCTTCTATTAAGATTACAGTCACGTTACTGAGAATGACATTTACTGCCAAAGCTCAACAAACTCACTTCAAATGTTTTTTACTGTTTTTCACAAGTAAAAAAAAAACAAGACACATTTCTTCAATTGGAATAACAATTTGCAAGTTAAAAAAAAAGGTTTTCAATGATTGGCAGACCGGGGTGGTGGTTCCTCTCTTTAAGAAGGGGAACCGGAGGGTGTGTTCTAACTATGGTGGGATCACACTCAGCCTTCCCGGTAAGGTCTATTCGGGTGTGCTGGAGAGGAGGCTACGCCGGATAGTCCAAACTCAGATTCAGGAGGAACAGTGTGGTTTTGGTCCTGGTGGTGGAACTGTGGACCAGCTCTATACTCTGGGCAGGGTCCTTGAGGGTGCATGGGAGTTTGCCCAACCAGTCTACATGTGTTTTGTGGACTTGGAGAAGGCATTGGACCGTGTCCCTTGGGAGGTCCTGTGGGGAGTGCTCAGAGAGTATGGGGTATGGGACTGTCTGATTGTGGTGGTCCGCTCCCTGTATGATCAGTCCCAGAGCTTGGTCCGCATTGCCGGCAGTAAGTCGGACACGTTTCCAGTGAGGGTTGGACTCCGCCAAGGCTGCCCTTTGTCACCCATTCTGTTCAGAACTTTTATGGACAGAATTTCTAGGCGCAGTCAGGGCGTTGAGGGGATCTGGTTTGGTGGCTGCAGGATTAGGTCTCTGCTTTTTGCAGATGATGTGGTCCTGATGGCTTCATCTGGCCAGGATCTTCAGCTCTCGCTGGATCGGTTCGCAGCTGAGTGTGAAGCGACTGGGATGAGAATCAGCACCTCCAAGTCCAAGTCCATGGTTCTCGCCTGGTAAAAGGGTGGAGTGCCATCTCCGGGTTGCGGAGGAGACCCTGCCCCAAGTGGAGGAGTTCAAGTACCTGGGAGTCTTGTTCACAAGTGAGGGAAGAGTGGATGGTGAGATCGACAGGCGGATCGGTGCGGCGTCTTCAGTAATGCGGGCGCTGTATCGATCCGTTGTGGTGAAGAAGGAGCTGAGCCGGAAGGCAAAGCTCTCAATTTACCGGTCGATCTACGTTCCCATCCTCACCTATGGTCATGAGCTTTGGGTTATGACCGAAAGGACAAGATCACGGGTACAAATGAGTTTCCTCCACCGGGTGGCGGGTCTCTCCCTTAGAGATAGGGTGAGAAGCTCTGTCATCCGGGAGGAGCTCAAAGTAAAGCCGCTGCTCCTCCACATGGAGAGGAGCCAGATGAGGTGGTTCGGGCATCTGGTCAGGATGCCACCCGAACGCCTCCCTAGGGAGGTGTTTAGGGCACGTCCGACCGGTAGGAGGCCACAGGGAAGACCCAGGACACGTTGGGAAGACTATGTCTCCCGGCTGGCCTGGGAACGCCTCGGGATCCCCCGGGAGGAGCTGGACCAAGTGGCTGGGGAGAGGGAAGTCTGGGTTTCCCTGCTTAGGCTGCTGCCCCCGCGACCCGACCTCGGATAAGCGGAAGAAGATGGATGGGTGGATGGGTTTTCAATGAAAAAATGATTTGAGAGTATAAAAACGAATTTATTTAGTTAAAAAACGATTTTAAATCATGAAAACAATGTTCTTCTTTCAAAGTAAATGTTTAGAGTATGAAAAACATTTTTTTCACTTAAAAAAACTAGTCGAGAGTATAAAAACAATTTTCTTCAATTAGTAAAATGATTCCAGACTATAAAAAATATTTCTCCAATTTAAAAAATGATTTTGGAGTGTAAAAACAATTTACTTCAAATTAAAAAATTTTTTGCAAGTATAAAGACAATTTTCTTCAATTAAAACAAATTACTTGCAGGTAAAAAAAAAGCTACATTTTCCACAAGTAAAAAAACGATTTGCAATCATGAAAACAATTGTCTTCTATTAAGATAAGTGATTAGAGTATGAAAACATTTTTTTCAATTAAAAAGACGATCCAGCAGTACAAAAACAATTTTTTCAACTGAAAAAAACGATTCGAGTGTATAAAAACAATTTTCTTCAATTAAAAAAAGATTCAGAAGTATAAAAAACTAATTTTTCAACTAAAAAAACGATTTAAAGATATGAATAAATAAAATATCAATTTAAAAAACCTTTCGAGATTATAGCAAATATTTTCTCCAATTAAAAGAATGATTTGGGAGTGTAAAAACTATTTTCTTCGAGTAAAAAAAGATCTGCAAGTATAAAGACAATTATCTTTAATTAAAGTAAATTATTTTCAGGTAAAAAAAAACCCCTAAAAAAACTATTTGCAAATATATAAACAATTGTCTTCAATTTATAAAATGTTTTGCAAGTATAAAAATAGTTCAAATAGTAGTGGTATTCCACCCTACGCGATGCACACACCCGTGATTGACACTCTACAACCACAGGTGGTGCTGCTGAGTCAATTTAAGGCCGCCAGAGCAACTGTTGTTTGCGCATGGTGCCGTCCGCCAAAAATCACAAAGAAGAAGCAGCAGGTTCAGGTTGGGGAGCAAAATGGCCGACAGAAGAGAGAGGAAACAAGCTCAACCTGTAAGTTGACGTGCAAGTTTTCCCTCTCTTCGTTTGTTTTTTTAACTTGCAACTTCTTTTTTCAATGGAAGAAAATAGTTGTTGTTTTTTTACTTGTGAATCAGTGGGCGTGAGGAAAAACATTTTTCTGTGTTTGTGGAGTAATTTCACTCTCTACACGTCTTACTTTTTTTTAATTTTCTTTGATTATATTTTCTCTCATTGACATAAATACAATATAGTATTTGACATGTGTAATATAAACAACCATGCTTTGTTTGACTTATATTTAATAATATTTTCTCTCCATTGACATAAATACAATATAGACTTATATTTAATAATATTTTCTCTCATTGACATAAATACAATATAATATATGACATGTGCAATATGAACAATCATACTTTGTTTGACTTATATTTAATAATATTTTCTCTCATTGACATAAATACAGTATAGACTTATATTGAATAATATTTTCTGTCATTGACATAAATACAATATAGACTTATATTTAATAATATTTTCTCTCACTGATATAAATACAATATAGACTTATATTTAATAATATTTTCTCTCATTGACATAAATACAATATAGACTTATATTGAATAATATTTTCTGTCATTGACATAAATACAATATAGACTTATATTGAATAATATTTTCTCTCACTGATATAAATACAATATAGACTTATATTTAATAATATTTTCTCTCATTGACATAAATACAATATAGACTTATATTGAATAATATTTTCTCTCACTGATATAAATACAATATAGACTTATATTGAATAATATTTTCTGTCACTGATATAAATACAATATAGACTTATATTTAATAATATTTTCTCTCATTGACATAAATACAATATAGAATTATATTGAATAATATTTTCTGTCATTGACATAAATACAATATAGACTTATATTGAATAATATTTTCTCTCATTGACATAAATACAATATAGACTTATATTGAATAATATTTTCTGTCATTGATATAAATACAATATAGACTTATATGAATAATATTTTCTGTCATTGACATGACTATAATGTGCAGGTACTTGTGTAATATGAACATAGTTTTTGTCCACAGACGGTTGGCGTGATGAAGCTGAGGTCCAGATGGAGGATGTGGTTCTTCATGTGCACAGACGCGCCGAAGGACTCCGTACTTTCATCGAGACCACGGAGAAGCTTCTAGAGCCGTTTACCTGCCGACCTCCTCCGGTCTTCGCCCCCTGGTTCTCAGACACCGCAGCAAATGGCAAAGCCCCGCCCATCAGACCGGCTAAACGTCCGCCCGTCCTCAGCGGCGGCCATCACGAGCAAAGCCGAGCTGACGTGTGCGGTCCCGGCGGTCAAGTGGCGGCAGCACGTGAGTCCACCACCACCACCACCACCACCACGCCCTCCCCCAAGCGCTCCTGGAGCGTCTTGGCTTCCAGAGGCGCCGTCCAGCGCTCGCCTTCGCTCTCCAAGCGCTTCTGTGGCAGCGTAGCGCTGCACGGCCTGCACCCCCAGCAGAGGTCCAAGTGGGTCATCAGCCAGCACAACTGTGGACCACAGGACTTGGAACAGGTACTCACTCCTCGCTCTCTACATGACAACAACACATCAATCACCTGCAGACAGAGAGCAGGAGCACGTCACATGACATGAGGTTTACATGACACGAGGTTTACATGACACGAGGTTTACATGACACGAGGTTTACATGACACGAGGTTTACATGACACGAGGTTTACATGGCATGATGTTTACATGACACGAGGTTTACATGACACGAGGTGTACATGACACGAGGTTTACATGACACGAGGTTTACATGACACGAGGTTTACATGACACCAGGTTTACATGACACGAGGTTTACATGACACGAGGTTTACATGACACGAGGTTTACATGACACGAGGTGTACATGACACGAGGTTTACATGACACGAGGTGTACATGACACGAGGTTTACATGACACGAGGTTTACATGACACGAGGTTTACATGACATGAGGTTTACATGGCATGATGTTTACATGACACGAGGTTTACATGACACGAGGTTTACATGACACGAGGTGTACATGACACGAGGTTTACATGACACGAGGTTTACATGACACGAGGTTTACATGACACAAGGTGTACATGACACGAGGTTTACATGACACGAGGTGTACATGACACGAGGTTTACATGACACGAGGTTTACATGACACGAGGTTTACATGACACGAGGTTTACATGACATGAGGTTTACATGGCATGATGTTTACATGACACGAGGTTTACATGACACGAGGTTTACATGACACGAGGTGTACATGACACGAGGTTTACATGACACGAGGTTTACATGACACGAGGTTTACATGACACGAGGTTTACATGACACTAGGTTTACATGACACGAGGTTTACATGACACGAGGTGTACATGACACGAGGTTTACATGACACGAGGTTTACATGACACGAGGTGTACATGACACGAGGTTTACATGACACGAGGTGTACATGACACGAGGTTTACATGACACGAGGTTTACATGACACGAGGTTTACATGACACGAGGTTTACATGACACGAGGTGTACATGACACGAGGTTTACATGACACGAGGTTTACATGACACGAGGTTTACATGACACGAGGTTTACATGACACGAGGTGTACATGACACGAGGTTTACATGACACGAGGTTTACATGACACGAGGTTTACATGACACGAGGTGTACATGACACGAGGTTTACATGACAGTAACACATCAAAGACTGTTTGCTAATGTGATGTCCATCTTGCTGTGGAATAATGCTGGAGAAGTAGGACTGTGTTGTTTGCTAATGAGATGTCCATCTTGCTGTGGAATAATGCTGGAGAAGTAGGACTGTGTTGTTTGCTAATGTGATGTCCATGATTGCTGTGGAATAATGCTGGAGAAGTAGGACTGTGTTGTTTGCTAATGTGATATCCATCTTGCTGTGGAATAATGCTGGAGAAGTAGGACTGTGTTGTTTGCTAATAGATGGATAGTACTTTATTGATTCCTTCATGTGATGTCCATGATTGCTGTGGAATAATGCTGGAGAAGTAGGACTGTGTTGTTTGCTAATGTGATGTCCATCTTGCTGTGGAATAATGCTGGAGAAGTAGGACTGTGTTGTTTGCTAATGTGATGTCCATCTTGCTGTGGAATAATGCTGGAGAAGTAGGACTGTGTTGTTTGCTAATGTGATGTCCATGATTGCTGTGGCATAATGCTGGAGAAGTAGGACTGTGTTGTTTGCTAATGTGATGTCCATGATTGCTGTGGAATAATGGTGGAGAAGTAGGACTGTGTTGTTTGCTAATGTGATGTCCATCTTGCTGTGCAATAATGCTGGAGAAGTAGGACTGTGTTGTTTGCTAATGTGATGTCCATGATTGCTGTGGAATAATGCTGGAGAAGTAGGACTGTGTTGTTTGCTAATGTGATGTCCATCTTGCTGTGGAATAATGCTGGAGAAGTAGGACTGTTTGCTAATGTGATGTCCATCTTGCTGTGCAATAATGCTGGAGAAGTAGGACTGTGTTGTTTGCTAATGTGATGTCCATGATTGCTGTGGAATAATGCTGGAGAAGTAGGACTGTGTTGTTTGCTAATGTGATGTCCATGATTGCTGTGGAATAATGCTGGAGAAGTAGGACTGTTTGCTAATGTGATGTCCATGATTGCTGTGCAATAATGCTGGAGAAGTAGGACTGTGTTGTTTGCTAATGTGATGTCCATGATTGCTGTGGAATAATGCTGGAGAAGTAGGACTGTGTTGTTTGCTAATGTGATGTCCATCTTGCTGTGGAATAATGCTGGAGAAGTAGGACTGTGTTGTTTGCTAATGTGATGTCCATGATTGCTGTGGAATAATGCTGGAGAAGTAGGACTGTGTTGTTTGCTAATGTGATGTCCATCTTGCTGTGGAATAATGCTGGAGAAGTAGGACTGTGTTGTTTGCTAATGTGATGTCCATGATTGCTGTGGAATAATGCTGGAGAAGTAGGACTGTGTTGTTTGCTAATGTGATGTCCATGATTGCTGTGGAATAATGCTGGAGAAGTAGGACTGTGTTGTTTGCTAATGTGATGTCCATCTTGCTGTGGAATAATGCTGGAGAAGTAGGACTGTGTTGTTTGCTAATGTGATGTCCATGATTGCTGTGGAATAATGCTGGAGAAGTAGGACTGTGTTGTTTGCTAATGTGATGTCCATGATTGCTGTGGAATAATGCTGGAGAAGTAGGACTGTGTTTGCTAATGTGATGTCCATGATTGCTGTGGAATAATGCTGGAGAAGTAGGACTGTGTTGTTTGCTAATGTGATGTCCATGATTGCTGTGGAATAATGCTGGAGAAGTAGGACTGTGTTGTTTGCTAATGTGATGTCCATCTTGCTGTGGAATAATGCTGGAGAAGTAGGACTGTGTTGTTTGCTAATGTGATGTCCATGATTGCTGTGGAATAATGCTGGAGAAGTAGGACTGTGTTTGCTAATGTGATGTCCATGATTGCTGTGGAATAATGCTGGAGAAGTAGGACTGTGTTGTTTGCTAATGTGATGTCCATCTTGCTGTGGAATAATGCTGGAGAAGTAGGACTGTGTTGTTTGCTAATGTGATGTCCATGATTGCTGTGGCAGGTGTGGCGGGCGGTGCAGCGCTGCAGCTTGGCCACGGCCAACGCCAACATCCAGCGCGAGCGTGCAGAGATCTGGGTGTTCTGCGACCTGCTGCACTCGGAGCAGGTGGGCCGCGTCCTGAAGGAGCGCCTGGAGCTGGCGGGCACCATCGGCCTGTTCGTCCACAGGCGCGGCCGCGTCTTCAGCCTGTAGCCCGCCTCCCTTTTTAAAAGACTCCATCCGACTGTCTAAGTCAATATTTGTATCATCTTATTTATTTCTTGTGACATTATAATGACAAATCAAACTCGGGCAAAGTGCTTTTGTGGTCTCCCTCTTATGACACAACGTCAACAAAAAGTACAGTTTGTTCTGGAAAAAGCTGCAGCAGCGTCACGTGACTGTGACGCGCGAACGGGGGCAGCCTGACGCCCCTCCCCCTCCGTTGTTGCTATGCAGCCTCTTGACAGTGCAGCTTCCGAATGTGGGTTAGCGGAAGTGACGTCGGAGTCGAGCCTCCCACACCCGGGCTGTGTGGGTGTCCCCCCGACACACGTGTCGTTGAAATGCACTAAAAGGGCCGCCAAGTCGGTGGATTGTGGATAAATACGCGATCTTGTTCCGTCTTATAAGCGCATCGCTTCCGGATCAACTAAGCTTGCTCGCCACATGTGCGTCACTTTATTTTGAAAGACAAACACGGGCACTTGTTTGGTCGTACAATATACATGTGGACGTGTATTTGATCAGCATATTTGGATAATACAACGTCATCAAGTCGTTCCTGTTTTGACGTACACTCCGTTTCGAGCGGCTGGAGAGTTTCAAAGAGCCTTTACTCTGATAGTCCAAACCGGATGTACTTTCCTCATTTGTTACCTTGACTATCTTGCTGGCTACTAAACCCAGTCGGGAGGACCACTTTTGAGATCTTTTCTAGTTAAATCAAGCCAAAGCTGCATATTTATTTCTTCTAAACACTTTTTGTCGAGTTGCCCGCTCGCCGCTTCGTCATGAAGTCCACTTTGTGCCCCGCTGGACGCCTGGAGACCAACTAAAAGGTGAGAGCTTAGCTCCGAGGCTAACAGGCTAAGCTAACAGTGGCACGCATTGTGGTTTCCTGTTTCCTTTTTTTTTCTTTTTTCTCGCCACTTTCACTTCACTTTTGATTGGGAATATTCTTAGGTTTTAACGCTCCTTGCTGCATTCGAACGGTGCCAATGCCAACGTTTGTCTTGTGGGGTTTATTGGGCGATAAACGTCAAAAAAGTGTCAGCTGGTGTGTGACGTCACAATCTTTACGAGCAGAACATCTGGCTTTTATTGATCATTAACTAGTTCATCTAATCGTACTAAGAAAAATATATTTCCAAACAAAACAGCCAACACATGTCATTCTTGAAGGAAACTGCACTTTTTAGGTATTGTTGCCCACCGTTCACAATCCTTGTGTAAAACAAGAACACACATGTTTTTGTATGCATTCTATAGCGTAAATAAACGCGAGCAAAAGTCAGCTAACTGTAGAGCTAATTTAAAGTTGCTCTGCTCTGCCTATTAAGCGCTTATAAAAACCCCCATTGCTTTGTGTACATGCTGTAAGTCAGGGGTCACCAACCTTTTTGAAAGCAAGAGCTACTTCTTGGGTACTGATTAATGCGAAGGGCTACCAGTTTGATACACACTTAAATAAATTGCCAGAAATAGCCAATTTGCTCAATTTACCTTTAACTCTGTTATTATTAATAATTAATGATATTCACACTTAATTGAACGGTTTAAAAGAGGAGAAAACACGAAAAAAAAATGACAATTAAATTTTGAAACATAGTTTATCTTCAATTTCGACTCTTTAAAATTCAAAATTCAACCGAAAAAAAAGAAGAGAAAAACTAGCTAATTCGAATCTTTTTGAAAAAATTTAAAAAATAATTTATGGAACATCATTAGTAATTTTTCCTGATTAAGATTAATTTTAGAATTTTGATGACATTTTAAATCCAATCTGCACTTTGTTAGAATATATAACAAATTGGACCAAGCTATATTTCTAACAAATCATTATTTCTTCTAGATTTTCCAGAACAAAAATTTTAAAAGAAATTCAAAATACTTTGAAATAAGATTTAAATTTGATTTTACAGATTTTCTAGATTTGCCAGAATATTTTTTTTGAATTTTAATCATAATAAGTTTGAAGAAATATTTCACAAATATTCTTCGTCGAAAAAACAGAAGCTAAATTGAAGAATTCAATTAAAATGTATTTATTATTCTTTACGATAAAAAAAAAAAAAAATTACTTGAACATTGATTTAAATTGTCAGGAAAGAAGAGGAAGGAACTGTCGAGTTTCAGGTGAAAGTTCTCTTTTTCTGGCCATTTTGAGCGTTTAATTGAGCCCACAAATGTGATGCTCCAGAAAGTCAATCTGCTCAAAGGAAGGTCAGTTTTGTAGCTTCTGTAACGAGCTAAAGTGTTTTCAGATGTGTGAACGTGATTGCACAAGGGTTTTCTAATCATCAATTAGCCTTCTGAGCCAATGAGCAAACACATTGTACCATTAGAACACTGGAGTGATAGTTGCTGGAAATGGGCCTCTATACACCTATGTAGATATTGCACCAAAAAGCAGACATTTGCAGCTAGAATAGTCATTTACCACATTAGCAATGTATAGAGTGTATTTCTGTCAAGTTAAGTCTAGTTTAAAGTTATCTTCATTGAAAAGTACAGTGCTTTTCCTTCAAAAATAAGGACATTTACATGTGACCCCAAACTTTTGAACGCTAGTGTATATGTATTTAAATATGTATGTATGTAAATATATATGTATATATGTACAGTGAGGTCCACAAGTATTTGCACACCCAGCAATTTTGCTAGTTCTTCCACTTAGAAATGAGGGAGAGGTGTGAAAAGTTAATCATGGAAATATTTCCACTCCTAGAGACATCATCTAAAAAGAAAAATCCGGAAAAATGATTTATTTGTATGTTACTGGGGTTCATAAGTATTTGTACACATGAGAATCGTCAAGAGTTATGACTCTCAATAAAGTCACCTGTGCAGCCCACAGTCAGTCAAGGTCCAGCTGCTAGCGTGGGCAAGACCAAAGAGCTGTCAAAAGAGACCAGAGACACAATTGTAGAGCTCCACAAAGCTGGAAAAGGCTATGGGACAA